>NC_048218.1:118031188-118117294 GCF_002007445.2 Ailuropoda melanoleuca | reverse complement strand
ACATATATATATATAATATATTTGCATACTTTAAAAGCTGTTGCCTGAGGGGTGCCTGGGTGGCACAGTCGTTAAGCGTCTGCCTTCGGCTCAGGGCATGATCCCGGTGTTCTGGGATCGAGCCCCACATCAGGCCCCACATCAGGCTCCTCCACTATGAGCCTGCTTCTTCCTCTCCCACTCCCCCTGCTTGTGTTCCCTCTCTCGCTGGCTGTCACTCTCTCTCTCTCTCTGTCAAATAAATAAATAAATAAATAAAATCTTTAAAAAAAAAAAAGCTGTTGCCTGAGAGCCTGGCCTCCAATCAATCACCTGAATCTAGGTGCTGACTGAGGTCCTCCCCTTTGGCATACTGGTCTTAGACACTCTCAACTACTGGGAGCTACTAAGAATAAAATGGGCTACTTGGGCAATCACAAAGGTTTAAGAGATAACTGAGACCTAGGGCGAAGGCTGAACAACAAGGTTCATCTCTTACACAAGGCCAACACTTCAAGACTGAGAGAAATAGGTGTTTCATCTAAGGTACAGAACCCAACACAGAGAGTTAAGCAAGCAAAAGGAACAAACAGAGGAATATGCTCCAAATTAAAGAACAAGACTACAGAAAACAACACTTATTAAAAACAGAGATAAGTAATTCACCTAATAAAGGATTCAAAGTGAAGATCACAAAGGTCATAAAGATGCTAACCAAACTCAGAAGATGGACGAACACGGTGAGAATTTCAACAGAGGTAGAAAATATGAGAAAATTCCAAAAAGAAGTCAAAGAATTAAAGAATACGATAATTAAACTGAAACATATACTATAGGGATTTAACAGCAAACTAGACAAAGCAGAAGAAAGGACCAGTCAACTTGCAGACAGGGCAGAGGAACTTACCCATTAAGAGCAGCAAAAGGGAAAAAATAATGAAAAAAAGTAAAGATACCTTAAGGGATTTCTGGGACAACATCAAGTAGACTAGTATTTGCATTGTAAGGGTCCCAAAAAGAAAACAGAGAGTGAAAGGGGCAGAAAATTTACTTTTAGAAATAATATGGGGAAACCTATGTAACCTGAGGAAAGACATATCCAGATTCATGAATCATAGAGTTTCAAATAAAATAAACCCAAAGAGATCCACATCAAGATATATTATAATTAAAATGTCAAAAGTTAAAGATAAGAAAAGAATCTAGGGGCTCCTGGGTGGCGCAGTCGTTAAGCGTCTGCCTTCGGCTCAGGGCGTGATCCCGGCATTCTGGGATCAAGCCCCACATCAGGCTCCTCTGCTGTGAGCCTGCTTCTTCCTCTCCCACTCCCCCGCTTCTGTTCCCTCTCTCTCTGGCTGTCTCTCTCTGTCAAATAAATAAATAAAATCTTAAAAAAAAAAAAAAAGAATCTAAAAGGAGAAAAAGAAAAATAATTCGTTATACAACAGGGAACCCCCATAAGAGTATCAGATTTTGTACCCCCAGCAAAGAATTGAGGGAAAGATAAAGATAAAGTCTTCCAGACAAGCAAAAGCTAAAAGAGTCCATTGCCACTAAGCTGGCCTTACAACAAATGTTAAAAAGATCTCTTTAAGTTGAAAACAAAGGGCATTAATTTAAAAAGAAAACATATGAAAGTATTACTCTCACTGAGAAAAGTAAATATGTAGTAAAGGTAGAAGATTAATTCCTTATAAAGCTAGTGTGAAAGTTGAAAGACAAAAATAGTAAAAATAACTGTAATTATAATAATTAGAGTACACAAAATAAACAGATGTAAAATGTATAATCAAAAACATAAATCATGGCAGAAAGAATAAAAATGTGGAGCTTTAGAATGCATTTCAACTTGTTAATCAACTTAAAATAGACTGTCATAAATATAAGTTTTTACAGATAAGCTTCATGGTAACCACCAAGCAAAAATAGTAGAACACAGAAGATAATGAGAAAGGAATCAAAGCATACCACTAAAGAAACTCATCAAATCACAAAGGAACAGAAGAACTACAAAATAGCCAGAAAACAATTAAAATAGCAATAAGTACATAACTATCAATCAACACTTTAAATGTAAATGGTCTAAATTTTCCATTAAAAGACAAAGGGTGACTGAATGGATAAAAAACAGGACGCATCATTCTTTTAAAATGCACAGGGAACATTTTCCAGGATAGAGCACATGTTATACCACAAAACAAATCTCAATTTTTAAGAAGACTGAGATAATTCAAGCATCTTTTTTGACCACAATAGTATGAAACTAGAAATCAATTATAAGAATAAAACTGGAAAAAATACAAACACAGGAAGGCTAAACATGGCACTAAACAACCAATGGGACTGAGGCAAATGAAAATGGAAACACAGTGGTTCAAAATCTTTGGAATGCAGCAAAAGCAGTACTAAGAGGAAGTTTATAGCAATATAGGCTTGGCCCATCTCAAGAAACAAGAAAAACTTCTTGTTCTTCTTTATGTGTACACAAAGAACATAGAAAAAGAATAAACAAAGCCCAAAGCTAGTAGAAAGAAGGAAATAATGAAGATCGGATTGAAAATAAATGAAATAAAGACTCTAAAAAAAAACAACAGAAAAGAAGAATGAACCCAAGGGCTGGTTCTTTGAAAAGACAAGCAAACTGATAAACTTTTAGCCAGACTCATCAAGGAAAAAGAGGACTAAAATAAAATCAGAAATGAAATAGAAGTTACAACACACACCACAGAAACACAAAGGATTATGAGACTACTACAAATAATTATATGCCAACAAATTGGACAACCTAGAAGAAATTATTAAATCCCTAAAAACATACATTTTTCCAAAATGGAATCAGGAAGAAATAGAAAATCTAAACAGACTGATTATTAGTAATGAAATTGAATCAGGATTCACAAAACTCTTAACAAATAAAAGTCCAGGACCAGACGGCTTCACCATGAATTCTACTAAACATTTAAAGATCAAATTATTCCAAAAATTCAAAGAAGAAGAAATGGTTCCAAATTCATTTTTTAAGGCCAGCATTACCCTATACCAAAACCAAAAACAGCACACACACACACAAATTACAAACAATATCCTAGACGAACACAATACAAATATCCTCAACAAAATATTAGTAAACTGAATTCAACAACACATTAAAAGGATTATTCACCATGACCAAGTGGGATTTGTTCCAGGGATGTAAGGATGGTCCAATATCCACAAATAAATCAACAATGATACATCACATTAACAAAATGAAAGGCAAAAATCATATGATCATCTCAATAGAAGCAAAAAAAGCATGTGACAAAATGCAACATCCATTCATGATAGAAACTTTCAACAGAGTGGGTATAAAGGGAACATGCCTCGACATAATAAAGTCCATTTCTGAAAAACACACACCACTAACATCATACTCAATGGTGAAAGCTGCAAGCTCCTTCTCTAAGATCAAGAGCAAGACAAGGATGCCTACTCCTGCCACTTTCATATAACAGTACTAGAAGTCTTAGCCACAGAAAAATAAATAAAAGGCATCCAAATTGGTAAAGAAGTAAAACTGTCACTATTTGCAACTGACATGATACTACACGTAGAAAGCCCTAAAGACTACACCAAAAAAAAAAAGGAAAAAAAAGCTATTAGAATAAAGGAATTCAGTAAAATTCCAGAACACAAAACTAATACACAAAAATCTGTTGCATTTCTATGCACTAATAATAAACTAGCACAAAGAGAAATTAAGAAAATACCATTTACAATTCATCATAAAGATAAAATGCTGAGGCCAAGGAATAAATTTATCCAAAGGAGTGAAAGACCTGTATTCTGAAAACTGTAAGAAAACAGGTGAATGAGACTGAAGATGACACAAATAAATGAAAAAGATATTCCACGCTCATAGATTGAAAGAATTAATATTGTTAAAACGTCCATACTACCCAAAGCAATCTACAGATTCAATGCAATCCCCATCAAAATACCAGTAATATTTTTCACAAAACTAGAACAAATAACTCCAGAATTTGTAGGGAACCACAAAAGACCCTGAAGAGCCAAAGCAATCTGGATAAAAAATAAAGCTGGAGGTATCACAATCTCAGATTTCAAACTATACTACACAGTAAACAGCATGGTACTTGCACAAAAACAGACACAGGTCAGTGGAACAGAAATGAGCACAGAAATAAAACCATACTTATATGGTAAATTAGTGTATGACAAAGGGGGCAAGAACACACAGTGGGGAAACAATAGTCTCTTCAACAAAGAGAAAACTGGTGCTGGGAAAATTGGACAGCCACATGCAAAAGAATGAAATAAATTATATTTACTGCACTATTATTTTTTCAAGTACTCCCCTGATGTTGGAACTGTACATTTTTGTGGGTATTGGGATCCCTCTGAGTAACTGTGACCTCCCTGAGACCAATGGGGAAATGTAGAAAAAAAGACAACAGTTCAACCAAACCTTAGAGAACTGAAATTGCCTGCTGCCTGTTAGACCCTCCCTAATACCCCCTCCTCCAATTACAACATCTTTCACAAATCCTTAATATTCCCTCATCATTGTTACAGCCCATACCCCAAAGTAAACAGCAACTTCTCATTCTTCACTAATAAATGTCATGGATATTTTTGCAGTGGGGGAGGAAAACTCCCCTGTCAAAAGCAGCAGTATTCACAGCATACCAGAATAATTGCCAAAGTATCCACCTAGAGCAACAGAATACTAGGGTAATTCAGACCTTTGGAACTATACAAGTATTCAAAATGACCTCCATTTTAGTCTGCCATGGTGGGTAACTTGCCCCCAAACATTAAAAACATAGAATTAAGAAAAAAAAACAAGAGCATGAATTAAAAAGAATTTTAGGATTTGAGAAACTATCAAAGTAAACCTTTCATTTAGTCTGAATTCTAATAATTTTAATAAGCTCAAAGAGTTCCATGTCCTAAGACAAAAACTTCTATATCCCTTCGATTAGGTGATGGCTCTTTGAATTTTATTTATAGAAAGGTAAACATGATAATATATGCCTAAATAATACCATTCCTTTAAATTTCATATTTTATGTGAATGACAAAAACCACTGAAATATATGTGCAGTTCCTCAAAAAAAATTAAACAGAGAATTACTCTATGATCCAGTAATTCCACTTTTGGGGACACACCCAAAAGAACAGGCATCTGTGTACCAATGCCCATACCCCCAGAAAAGCCAAAAGACAGAACAACCCAATGTCTATCAACTAACAGGCAGACAAACAAAATGTGATACACACACGTGGTGGAATGTTATTCAGCCTTAAAAAGGAAGGACATTCTGCAATATAAAACACGGATGAACCTTAAAGACATTTAACCAGATATAAAAGGACAAATGCTGTACAATTCCATTTATATGAGGTACTTGGACTAGTCAAACTCGGAGACAAAAACTGGATGGTGGTGATGGTTGCGCAATAACATAAATGTACTTAAGGTCACTGAATTGTACATGTAAAGATGTTTAGAATGCTAGATTTCGGGGTGCCTGGGTGGCGCAGCGGTTAAGCGTCTGCCTTCGGCTCAGGGCGTGATCCCGGCGTTATGGGATCGAGCCCCACATCAGGCTCCTCCGCTATGAGCCTGCTTCTTCCTCTCCCACTCCCCCTGCTTGTGTTCCCTCTCTCGCTGGCTGTCTCTATCTCTGTCAAATAAATAAATAAAATCTTTAAAAAAATATATCAAAAAAAAAGGAATGCTAGATTTCATGACATGTATATTTTACCACAATTTAAATAAAAAAAACACGGAGGTAAACAAACACTGAGTCAAGAAATATAAGAGTCCTCCTCACAAATCAGGCCAAAGGGTAATAATGAAGCCTTGGACATCGTATGTAAAACAGAGATGCAACTTTTTCTAGGAAGGTTTGTTCTATAGCTTTCCTCAGTTTCTCAAAATGCTCAGAGATCCTAAAAATGCTTTTTTACCACTACCTTTAATGCAATGAAATGAGAAAAATATGAAAATAATTTTAATAGGATTTTATAAAACTACTATCTCCAGCATGCCCCAATCAATATAGAAGCAGCATAGTTACGTTCGAGCTCTGCATACATAAAATCTTTAAATAAACTGCTGTTAGAAGAGGTGACTACCCACTATTTGATGACCCTAGTATGAGGTGAGTACCCACTCACCAACTGTCCTCTATGGCTCTCAGAAATCTAATGCAGTATATTAAACATGAATAAGAGAATATGGGAATAGCTTCTAGGGTTATGTTTGAAATACAAAATTAAATGAACCAACAAAGCTAAACCAGATTATAGTGTATTTTTCAAGGCAGAGAGATAGGGAGGCACCAGTGTCTGAAACAATAAAAGCTGTAAAGTTAAATACAGTACCAGGGACTCAGACATCACATTAACCAGTGTCAGTTTATATAACCCCTATAATTTAAGAAAAGTATCCCAAATTGCCACTTGGAGGCCTTTTATAGGAAAACACTGACAGTCCTGATGACACAAAAATGCAAAACATTAGTAAAGTAAAAGATAACAAAACAGACCAAAAATACCTGACGCATATCTAACAATCAATAAAAACAGTCAATTCTCTACGCAAAGAATTCCCATCAATCAAGAAGGAAAAGACAAAACTCAATAAGGAATGGACAAATTATAAAAACTGTTTCCCCTGCTTCATTTTTCAACTCTTAAAATGCTGCTCAGATTCTTCACAGCATGTTTTCCTGGGCCTGGTCCCCTACAAATTAAAGTTGTTCAACTGACTCTCTGAACTACTCACACAGACCTATAACCTGGTCTCCAGGAAGAGTAAAAATTAACCTCATGTGCTTTTCATTTAAAGGAATTATATCATAATCTACAAGACTGTCATGTGTCTAATAAATGACTTGTACCTGGGATATATAAAGAACTCTTACAGGGGTACCTGGCTGGCTCAGTTGATGAAGCATGCAACTCTTGATCTCGGGGTTATGAGTTCGAGCCTTACGTTGGTTGTAGAGATTGCTTAAAAATGAAATCTTTAAAAAAAAAAAAAAAAAGGAACTCTTACGATTCCATGATGAAAAGACAATCTAATTTTAAAAATGGGCAAACGATATGAATAGACATTTCTCCAACTATATACAAATGGCTGAGAGCACATAAGAAGATGCTTGACATCACTAGCCATCAAGGAAATGCAAATCAAAACAATGAGACACAGCACACACCCACCAGGATGGCTAGAATTTGTTTTTTTACCACTGGAATTTTTTTTAATTTAAACTCAATTAGCCAACATATACTACGTACTTAGTTTCAGATGTAGTGTTCAATAATTTATCAGTTGCATGCAACACCCAGGGCTCATCACGTCACAAAGGGTGGCTAGAATTAAATACAAAAAACAGGTAATGACAACGATATGAAGAAATCAGAACCTTCATATACTGCTGATGGGACTATAACGTGGTATAGCTGCTTTGGAAAAGTCTGGCAGTTCCTCAAAATATGAAATACAGAATTACCCTATGACCCTGCAATTCTAATCTTAGGTATATACCCAAGAGAAACGCATAGGGGAAAGGAGGGAAAACTGAATGGGAAGAAATCAGAGAGGGAGACAAACCATGAGAGACTTGACTCCAGGAAACAAACTGAGGGTTGCTCAAGGGGAGGTTGGNGGGGTAACTGGGGGATGGGCATTAAGGAGGGCACGTGATCTGATGAGCACTGGGTTATATACAACTGATGAATCAGTGACATGACATCAAAAACTAATGATGTACTATATGTTGGCTAATTGAATTTAAATAAAAAAGTAAATTAAAAATAAATTAAAAAAAAAAAACATGATGTTCACACAAAAACCTGTACATGAATGTTTGTAACAGCATTACTCACAATGGCCAAAACTCAGATGTCTACCAACTGACGAATGGAGAAATAAATGGTGGTATATCCATACAATGAGATACTATCTAGCAATAAAATGGAATGAAGTACTGATACAAACTACAACATGGATGAACATGAATGTTGGGTGAAAGGCAATAATCAAAAAAGACCGCATATTGCATCATATCACTTATATGAACTCTCCAGAATAGGCAGTAGATTAGTAGTTGCAGAGGGGTGGGAATGGGGTGGGGTAGGGGAAAGATCAGAAGACTCCTAATGGGTACAGAGCTTCTTTTGGGGGTGATGAAAACGTTTTAAAATTGATTGCAGTAATGGCTGCACAACTTTGTGAACGTACTAAAAATCAATGCATATTTTAAACCGGTAAATTCTAGGGTATGTGAACTATATCTCAATTAAGCTGTTACTTTTTACAAGGATTTTTTTCTTTTTTTCTAATATACTCCTAGCTCCCAAAACAGCGCCTGGCAATATTGGGAATTCAATAAATTTTGATAGAATGGAAAAATAAACTTCAAAAGGCAGGTAAATCATTGTAAAACTTTGTCATATCCAAAGTGATGAGATTATTGCATACAGCGTGTGTATGTGTAGGTGTGTCTTCCACGAAAGGAGAGTTGACTGAAAAACAGCATTAGCAAGACACTGAAAGGTCTGGAAGCCAGGCTAAGGAATTTGTATGATCCGGAATCAACGGGAAGGTCAGTAAGATTTTGAGCACGGGAATAACACAATCAGATCTGTGTTCTGTCTGTGCAAAATTTAAGTAGAGACGTCACTTCTATAGAAAGGTGAAACAGAGCAATAAAATGTCTTAAACGGAGAACAATACCCCACAGGTTAAGAATGAGAAAGATTCAAGAAGTATTAAAATATAAGAATCTTTATGGATTTTTAATATACACAGCACACCGACTGCCACTCATACATGCACCTATGTCCCGTCCCTAACAATAAAAATCATTTCTACTGTTGGAACCCTGTATGGAGTTCAAGTGTGATGGGGGCAAAAATCACTAGGACCACTATCAGAAAACTCATTTCTACAACCATCTAGGCAGCGTCTTCCTCAACGCTGTTGTAACTCAGGACCACCAACAAAGGGCCCAATTCCACCTTTTAGGACTCCAACTCTTCACAAACGCCGACACGGACTGCAGGGCAAGGCCACGGTTCGCCACTCACGGCCTCATTAGCCCGGGGAGCGAGGAAGCACCTTGCAGCATCCCCAGGCGCTGAGCCCACCACGGGCCCCCAAACATACGGCCGGGAGGAGGTCGCGCGACCCGGCGAGGGCGCTAGCCGCCAGCCGCCGGGAGGTGATCCAAGGGCACTGCAGCAGCCCACACGGAGCGCAAACGCAGCCGCCCCGACGGAAGGAACTAACATCTGCAAGGGTAGAACAGACCGGAACGCTTGGACCCACGCGGAATCTAACCTGTCAGGGATCTGAGCAGCACGCAGCAGAACGTTTGTGCTCTCCTTCCGGCGCCGCAGAGGGGACGGGAAAAGCCCGCGGGCCGGTATGCCCGCGAGGAGCAGTAGAGACTTCCGGTGCGTCATCCTCGCAGGTCTAGAGCGTCAGGACGCGCCTGCGGCCGCCAGCCCCCAAACTCTGATCTGTCAAACCCGAGTCCCAGGCCGAGATTCCCCGGTGGAGGGGGAGGGTTGTGGCTTCAGCTTCCCTGACGCTCGGACTCTCCCCGGGAATGGTGTCCCCTCCTCAGATCCCCTCTGTTTTCTGTGTTCCCGTTAGGCCCCAGCATACATTCAGTCCAGCAGTGATAGTCGAGGAAATTTAAACCACTGGTTTATATGGCTCCTGGCACGGATCTGGCGCATTGGCTGACCTCCAAGGACATGAAACCACCGGCCATCTGAGTCCCACTCTGGCTCTGAAGTCCGTCTTGCCCCATTCGGCTGAGAATTTGGCAACACTAAATTTCCTTTTATTCACCAAATATTTATTGAATGCCTACTGTGCTCAAGGCAATGCAAGGGTAAGAAAACAAATGTAAAGTACCTGAGTTAAGTAGTAAAATGAATAATAATTTATCTCGTACATTTGTTTTAAGGATAGGGTCTGGCACTTTGTAAGTAATCAATAAACGTTAGCTATCCTTATTGTCATTTTGATCATTCCACTGCTGTCATTGATGTAGGAAAGATGTTAGAGTTCGAAGTCAATAGCCAAGAAAAAATTCTTGAGAGGTCTTTGGTGCAAAAAGGTGGTTTTAGGGGCGCCTGGGTGGCACAGCGGTTAAGAGTCTGCCTTCGGCTCAGGGCGTGATCCCAGCGTTCTGGGATTGAGCCCCACATCAGGCTTCTCCGCTGGGA
The DNA here is from genome assembly GCF_002007445.2 of Ailuropoda melanoleuca. Classification (NCBI taxonomy): domain Eukaryota; kingdom Metazoa; phylum Chordata; class Mammalia; order Carnivora; family Ursidae; genus Ailuropoda; species Ailuropoda melanoleuca. Next base: position 118,107,058 of record NC_048218.1, on the reverse strand, counting down.
GCCTGCTTCTTCCTCTCCCACTCCCCCTACTTGTGTTCCCTCTCTCGCTGGCTGTCTCTGTCAAATAAATAAATAAAATCTTTAAAAACAAAACAAAACAAAAAGGTGGTTTTATTAAAGTACAGGGACAGGACCTGTGGGCAGAAAGCTGCAATGGGGTGGGTAAGGGGTGGTGATTATATAACTTCAAGTTGGGAAGGGGTTAGGGATAGCATAAATCTCTAAGGAATTTTGGAAACAAGGTTTCCAGGACCTTGAGTGCGTTACTTATTGTTGGGAAAAGGTCATTTATTACGGTCTTATAAAACCTTAGTCATGAGACCCTCCAGATGTGTATCCGTGGGTCATATGCTTGGGGGATGATTGCTAACTTGCGTCTTGGGGAGTAAAGATAAAGGAAGTTTCTAAAGGAATTTTTATGTTCTAGAAGACCTACAGGGTCCTGAGGGTTGGGCTAAGATTGCATTTTGCCTTTAGCGAAGTGTCAACATCAAGGTAGTTGAGTCCCTAGAGGAATGTCACTCTGCCTGTTTCAAGGATTTGTCAATGGGCAGCATGTAGTAAGGAAATTAACTTTTCTCCTGCCTTTCTTTCTCACATTATCATCACCCACTATTACTATCATCATTTACTTTTTTCACGTCAAGTTTGAAGTCCAAGTACCTTTCCTCCAAAAAGTAGAGTCTCAGTATTGGAAGGTCACCTAAATTTGCTATGTTCCATAACCAGACTAGTCAAGTTTAATGTCATTTCAAATCTGGAGCTCCCCATGTTTCTGAAGTTCTTGTGGGGATATTTAATACGTTTCCTTATTTTCTGATAGAGATGATATGAAGATTAAATGAAGTTAGCACTGGTGATGTTGTAAGTGCTCAAAAATATTAGTTATTATTAAGTCAGCTTGAGACAGGGATCTTCTTACAGCCACAAGTATCCTATCTGATACTTTCTCTCTCTCTCTTTCCTATATATTTAAGGAAAGGATCTGTTTTGCTACCTCTTAACTTCCAAGGAGCCAGGACAGGGGTAGGAGGTGGAGAGATGAGGGGGGGTTGGCTATAGTGCTGTCAATGAGAGGTAATATTAAGTGGTGAAGTGGCTACTTTGAGAAATGTACTCAATAGCAACAGGGTGGAACCCAGCATATCTGGTCTATCTCTCAGCAGCCGCCTAGAACTATCGAATCAGAATAAAGTTACTACATACAGTAGTTGTTCATACACATGGATGTATCATTTTCTGCATGATTACAATCATGTCATTGAGATAAAGTTTTACCTTAGTCCTTTCCAAATTTTATACCTCTAATTTCTCATATCTAATTGTACTGACCAGTTATTTCCAATAAAAATATTTAATAATAGTGAAGACAGTAGACTTTGTCTTATTCTACTTTTAATGGGATATCTCTAGAATTTTACCATTAAGTATGCTGCTGGGGGAGGGGGGGGTCTGCCTTTGGCTCAGGTCATGATCCCAGAGTCCTGGGACTGAGCCCCGAGTCCAGCTTCCAGCTTAGCGGGGAGCCTTCTTGTTCCTTTCCTCACTCCCCCTGCTTGTGTTCCCTCTCTGTCTCTCCCTGTCAAATAAATGAATAAAATCTTTTTTAAAAATTTACAAAGATTTCTATATATTGTTTTTCCCAAGAGCTGAAACTTTGCAGCCCTTTATGATCAGTAATCTTTGTGACCGTGGGTTGTTTGTGCTGGTCTTCTGGGTGAGGGGCCGTTGCTGCTGATTCTCAAGTGAACTTGCCCTAGTGTGTAAGAGCCTCCAGCCTACAGGGAGGCAGGGTTCTATGTAAGTGGCCCCAGACTCCAGTAGGTGGTGCTGTCTTGCTCCCTGAAGGCTTTCAGCGCTGAAGGGCAGGATGAATATGGCTGCCCCCTCCCCGCCCCAGCCCCAGGGCTGAAAACACACCCCCCACTCCTCAGTGAGCCCTCAACAGAAAAGCAATCAATCCCTCTTGTTTCCCTGGTTTCCATCAGAACTCTGTTCACCCGGCCTGTGACTAAGCGTTTTTATTTCAGGCGCTGGACTGAGTTTCAAAATTCTACATTTTAGGGACTCCCATGGCAGGGACCCACGCTGTTCCTCCTGGGGGAGGGAGGGGATCTTGTCATACTTCTGCCTTTTGCTGTACCACTCCCAGGAAAGCGGTCACATGACTGTGCAGCGGTTCACAGTTGATGGCATCACAGAGAAAAAAGCTGGTACCTAGACTTGCTGTTCTCAGAGCTTTCTCGCTCCTATGCTTGGGAATTCTGCCACACTCAGGCACCACCCGTTCTTGCAACCCCAAAGATCCTCCAACCATGCCGTTCCACCTGGGATTCCACCCTGCTTCACCACCCGAGCGCCATTAAGCCACGCTGTCCCCCACTGAGACAGACTTTTAAAAGTTCCAATTTTTCACTCTGCTGCTTCTAATACTTTGGGGTAGCCTTCTGAAGCAGGCTCCCTCCTCTCCACCGGATCCTCAGCTGTATCACATTGGATCCAAGTCTCTGCGCCTCCTACCTTCCAAACGGTGGGAGTTCTACCCGTTTTTCTACTGGTAGACTTGACAGCATTTGTTTTTTTTCAGATCTCCCATTGATTTCTCCAGGGTTCGGGATAATTTGATAACTAACTAGTGGTATTCGAGGGATGAGACAAAATTAGGGTCCCCTTGCTCCTCCACTATCTTAACTCTTACTCTTACATACTATTTTTTGTTTACGACAGAGTAGATTGGGTTTTCCCTGACTTTCAATAGAAAAATATTTAATACTTTTAGACACTTTAAATAGATTGTATCATTTAATTTCACAATACTTGTGGCTCATTAGTATTATTATTTTCATTTTAAATGAGGTAGCTAAAACTTAGAAAAATTTTGTAGCTTACACAAGATGCATGGCTCATAGAACCAAGTTCAAATTCATATCTAGTTCCAAACTACCCACAATACAGTAGAAGCGCTCTTACTCATGTATTCTGCATGTAAATGATTGATTAACCCAAAGAGTCAAGATGGAGAATTACTTAAAAATGATATACACATATTTCAGATACTTTAACTTAAAACACATAAATGTGTATTTGTTTGCCAATCTTTTCTGTAGGTTCAAGGCATTTGAGCGTATAGCATTTCATATCATCTTTATTGCATAAATGACACCAAAAATCATGAAAGATTTCTACTTTTTATTTCTTTAAAGGAGAACTTTAAGATACTTTCAAAGCAGTTGGAGTGCCAAACCTTACATAGACCACCACCTTCCTTCTCCTTCTCCTCCTCCTCTTCCTCTTCTTCTTTCTTCCCCTCCTCCTTCTTCCTTCTCATTCTTCCTTCTTCTTCCTTCTTCTTCCTCCTCCTCCTTCTTTCTTCTCCTTCCCCTCCCCCTCCTTTTCCCCCGCCCCCTCCTTCTCTCCTTTTCCCCCCTCCTTCCTTCTCCTTCTTCCTTCTTCTTTCTTCTTCTTCTTTCTTGTCCTTCTCCTTCTCCTTCTTCTCCTCCTCCCCCTCCCCCTCCTCTACCCCTCGACCTCCTTCTCCTCCTCCTCCTCCTTCCCCTCCTCTTTCTCCTTCCTTCTCCTTCTTCCTTCCTTCTTCTTCCTTCTTCCTTCTTCTTCCTTCTTGTTTCCTCTTCTTCTTCTCCTTCTCCTCCTTCTCCTTCTTTTTTTAATTAAGTAGGCTCCACACCCAACATGGTGCTTGAACTTACGACCCTGAGATCAAGAGTTGTATGTTCTACCAACTGAGCCAGCCAGGTGCCCCTCACATAGATTCACTTCCGTCAAGTGTCTCTAAAGCATTCAACTTAAATCTTAGAAACAATAGCTTCTTTTAATATCCATTCTTTGTTATATTTATATATTTACTTAAATGACATAACTATGATAACTAATATTGGCATTTGCGTACACAGACTGTATTAGCTTTGTATGGCTGACATATCAAACTTCCACAAACTTGGTGACTTAGAACCACATAAAGTTATTGTCTCACTGCTCTGGAGGCTAGAAGTCTGAAATCAAGGTGTAAGTAGGCCATGTTTTCTATGACACCTGTAAAGGGTATATTTTTCCTTGTCCCTTCCTGCTTCCAGTTTGCTGGAAATCTTTGGTGTTCCTTGGCTTACAGATATATTACTCCAATTCTTTGGCTTCGCATGGCTGTCTTCTCTCTGTGTATATCTATCTCTGCATCCAAATTTCTCCTTTTCTTAAGAACACCAGGTATATTCAATTAGAACCTACCCTAATGACCTCACTTTAACTTGAATACCTTTAAAGACTCTATCTACAAATAAGGTCACATTCTGAGCTACCGGGAGTTAGCTTTTTCAGGGGACATAACATACACCCCCTTTTTAGGGGTTGAGACCCATAACAGTTCACTCGCTATTTGGTAAGCATTACCCAGGTGGTGGGTATAAAAGTGGGCGTGCCATACTAGAGCTGTGAGTATTTCGCATTAGTCAGTCCATTTTGCAGAGAGTAAGGAAAATACGGGCTAATACAAGGAGTCAATAAAGAAAGCCCAATGTCAGTTGTGGAAGAAACTGAAGGGGTAGAGAGGTAAACGATGAGGCAGGTAGTTGAGCCATTTCTCTGGGTAGGCAATTTAAACAGCATAAGATAGAGGCAGTTTTCCTAAGAAGTATTCCCAGAAAAGGAGGAATCCCTTCAAATCTTAAAGGGGATCCGTATGTAACTCTTTCAAAGGCACAAGGGTTTTACTGTTCTAATGGACAATATGGTCATCCTTTCTTAGCTGTGTGTTCCTCACATTCAAAATTTTTAGAATATATAGATATGTTTTTATATCCTCAAATTTTCCTTGCTTGTTTCTATAAATAAGGTCACATTTGCATTTATTCCCCATGTTTTTCAAGATGATCACTCCTACCCACATATGCAGGACCTTATGCAGTGCCCCCCCACCTCAGGTGGTATCTTAGAAGGTTCATAATCCAGCCAGTATACGCTGGATACTGCTCTCTCCTGACTTTGCCTGACATGCTTCAAAAACTACAACACCCTCAAAGCTGTCATCTAGAACTATTTCTTTAACATATTTTCCCAGGGCCTTATACCAGTGCTCCTGGTATATGCCCAATAAATATTTGTAGAATGCTGGACTACATTATGGCCTTAGATGGCAGAGTGAGTATGACCTGCTGAACGTTCCATTTGGTCCTCTATATTCTCCAGTCTGTCCTGCAGTTAGATGGAGCCATGGAACTAGTCTTAACCAGTGGGTTACAGAGCCTTAAAATCACATTCAGATGACTTTGAAGGGAAGGAGCTGGAGCTTAGAGTTAATGTGTTTTGATCCACTCTAAAATGAAGTTATCAAAGATGGGGCTAAGTCTAGAGGGATGTTTGTATTGGGAAAGTCAGATCTGACATTCACCTCCAGCTTCTTGCTGAGGGCATCCATTGGCCCCTTCAGGCAGCTTTATTGGACTGGACCCAAGAGAACTGTCTCTCCCACATGGCCCACACCTGACCCATGGGAAACACAATGTGTCCTATGAACTACTGACGCTATGTGCCTGTTGACCAACTCCAGCCCAGCAGCACACAGCTGGCTTGTCCACCTCAGCTGTTTGAGGCCTGTCTCTCCCTCGTGGGAGATAGATAACAGTCCAGAGAGTCCCCCAAGTGTACTGACTCTGGTACTCTGGTTCCCCAGCCAGACTCTGGTAGCCCGTGGCTGTGATACGAGGGAAATAGGCTGGCTACAGCTTTTCTCAAATGGGGAGAAAGGGAAACTCACAGCACAACAAGAACTCATCAGAGATTTCTTCACCAAATCTTCTCTCCACTTTGATTCCTTCTTATATCCTTGAAGTTCTGATCCTACATTTAGTGTATCCTGTTGTTTTAATCAAAATCTATACAAAATCTGTTACTCATTGAAGGGGGGACATGTGCAAACAGAATGACTGAGAAATGGCACTGGAGGTCTAACACAGCTCCTTATTTTTTAATGATGTTTTAGTGGGGTTTTTCTGTTACTTGTGGACTAAGGCAGTCTGTTACTGTCCCCACAACCTGCCACAGAGTCCTTTAGGCCGAAGAGGGCTACTACTTTGTACAATGGGAAGTTCTTATTCAAAAAAGGAGTAGAAACTGAACATAAAATCAGACTTCACAAGGATTAAGAGAAGTAAACTAACACATTTGTAACATATCATTTCCAGAAAGTTAGGGTGTTAGTTGTTCTATCCTTACACTCTATATTCGAGGACACATGCGGCCCCTCTCACAGGCTTTTTCAAAGTTCCTCTGGGTATGCTGGTCTGACTCAGCAAGTGAGGATCTGTGGCTTTTGCTTTGCCAGCAGCTCTCCTTCTAATAACAGAGCTCAGCATTCCATTTTGGTGAACCATCTCTTCTGCATATTTAAAGTGATCTTGCATTTAGATCCCTGAATTTAGTTTATGACCTAGGCCTTGCCAATGAAACTATGGCATCCTTTTGGTGCAGTTATTTTTTTAAGAAAGGGTATATCATGACACAAGAGGAAGTATTAAGGTAGATAGAGCGAAAGACAATAAACAGTAAGCATAATACATAAATAATAGAATACATTAGAAGGTATAAATGCTATGGGAAGAAATATAGTAAACTAAGGAAGTTAGGATCAGGGCAGGTGATAATTTTGAATACAGAGGTCAGAGTAGTTCTCACTGAGGTGGAATTTGAGCAAAGATCAGAAAGAGTGGGAATCAGCCATGCATTCCAGAAAGAGATCAGCCAGTGCAAAGGCCTTACGACAAAAACCTGTGCCTTGTTCAAGGAAAAGCATGAAGTCCAGAGTGACTGAACCAGAGTAATCCAAGGGGAGGGTCATAGTCAGCAGATGAGGCTGCAGGAGAAACAGAGAAGCAGATCATGTAGGGCCTTGCAGGGCCTTTTAAGTGTTTTGGCTTCTACTCTGAATTTAAAGGGAAACCATCGGAGGGTTTGAGCAAAGAAGGGACATGATCTTTCATTTTTGTCAAGGTCATTCTTGTCTTGCATGGGAATAAACTGCAGGAAGGCCAGAGAAGAGACTTCAGTGACTCAAGTGAGAGATGATGGAGGTATGGGCAAAGGTAATCAAATTCTAAACATGCTAGGGAGATCCAGCCAACAGAATTTCCTGACCCATGGTTGTGGGATAGAAAAGAAAGGTGAGTGAAGGATAACATCAAGGTTTTTGACCTGAACAACTGCAAGGCTGAAGTTGCCTATGATGTCGTGATAATCTGGGAAGGGTAAATTTGGGAGGAAAATTCAGGGGCACAGATTAGGACATGTTATGATTGATACCTATTTTAGATATCCAAGAGGTGATATTAAGTAGAGAGCTGGATAGAAGAGTATGGAATTCAGGAGAGAGGTATGGGCTGGGGATAAAAATTTAAAGCCAAAAATAAAAAGGCTTGCCTTCTCTTTCCACGCTGAATGAAAACCTCATTTAATTAAGCAGGCTTATTAGATCATAGGATAAAGGATAAGAACTCTTTGTTGAGGAAAAAAAAAAAACAGTGAACCTTACAGGCCAGAATCCTGATTCTTGGAAGATGGTAGAGTAGGAAAAATCAGAAATCAGTTTCCCCACTTGGACAATAAATGCACTGGCAGAATCTGTCTGAGGCAACTATTTTTGGAATTCTAGAGTCTGATGAAGGCTTGCAACATACAGGGGAAGACTTGGATTTGGTAAATTGTGCTAATTTCAGTCAATTTCAGCTCTTAGCACAGTAGTAGCTCCCCAACCCCTCTCCCCAGCCACATGGCAGGCTGCTAGGAACGTGTTCCTGTAGCAGCTTACATTCAGCTTGCAGAAGCCAGGAATCTGTCTGCAAAATATCTGTACTCTGATCACTGATTGCCAATTAAAATCACAGAAGTTCAGACTAAGATGTCGGTAGCCATTATCGTTGCAATTCCCTTCCTTGTTGCAAGCCCTGTCCACCTCAACTGAATTAACTTTCAGGGGAATTATAGGGCCAATGCCTTTCCCCCCATTCCTTTTTTGCCTTTTCCCTTTTGGCAGGGGGCAGACATTAAAGACTAGGACATAAAAAAACAACTGCATCTATGGGGGAAATTAAAAAGTGGTTGCACATTTCTATGAAAAGGCTCAAGAAAGACCTGAGAAGACCTTAAATTTACACCTCAGGTTGATCTTCACCACAAAGCAAACTATGAAATTTAAAAAAATAATAAAAATAACCAAAATCAGCAAACCCTGGGGAAGGGGGAGGATCTGATTTCCAGCATTACCACACTATTAGATTAAAATGATCAGTGTTGCACAAAAAAATCATAAGGCATACAAAGAAATTGGAAAGTATGGCTCATTCAAAGGAAAAAATATAACAGAAATTGTCCTTAAAAAGGTAGATATACTAGAAAAATCTTTAAAACAATTGTCTTAAATATGTTCAGAGAACTAAAGGAAGATGTAGATAAAGTAAATAAAATGATATGTGAACAAAATGGAAACACCAATAAAGAGATAGAAAACCTAAAAAGAAACCAAGAAGAAATTCTAGAGCTGCAAACTACAATAACTTAAATGGAAAATTCCCTAGAGGGATTTAAAGACAGACATGAGCAAACAGAAGAAAGAATTAGACAACCTGAAAATAGGACAATGAAAATAATGAGGATGAGGAACAGAAAAAAAGATTGAAGAAAAGTGAACAAAACCTAATGGATCAAACAGAACAATATATGCATTGTGGAAGTCCCAGAAGGAGACTACAGAAAGGGGTAGAGGGAAATATTTGAAGAAATTCTGGCTGAAAACTTCCCAAATTTGATGAAAGACATAAATATAAATTTCCAAGAAACTCACTGAACTCTAAGTATGATGAACTCAAAGAGACCCACACCAAGAAACACTGTAATCAAACTTTCAAAAGGCAAAGACAATAAAAGAATCTTGAAAGAAGCAAGATAGAAGTGAACCTTCATATACATATTACTGTAAAAGTTAGTATTACTCTAACATTGGTTTGTAAGTCTAAATTATATTTTCTAGATAATTTAAGAGACCGATGCATTTTAAAAATCATCAGTTTAAGTTTTAGGGTGCACAAAATATAAAGAAATAATTTCGTGCCATCAACAACCGAAAGGAAGGGCAGACAGAACTGTGGAGAATGGCTTCTGTATGTTATCAAAGTTAAGCTGATAGAAATTCAAATTACAGTGTTATGATTTTAGGATGTTAAATGTAATTCTCATGGTAACCACAAAGAAAATAGCTATAGAATATATACAAAAGAAATGAGAATGGAATTTGAACAGTTCACTATAAAAAGTCAACTAAAAAAAAAAAGACAGTTATAGGAAATGAGGGATCAAAAAAAGTTATTGGGCATGTAGAAAACAAATAGTAAGTGACAGAAGTAAGTCCCTCCTCATCAGTAATTACTTTAAATGTAAATGGATTAAACTCTCCAATCAAAAGAGATTAGCAGAATGGATAAAAACACATGCTTTCTACAAGAGACTCACATGAGATCCAAAGACACAAACAGGTCAAAAGTAAATGGGTGGAAAAAGATATTTCATGCAAAGAGTAATCAAATCCATGCAAACAGTAATCCAAAGAAAGCAGAGGTAGCTGTAATAATATTAAAATAGACTTTAAATCAAAAGAGTGAGGCAAAGATGGATATTATATATTAATCAAAGTTTTAATACAGCAAGAATGTATAATAATTATAAACATTCATGTACCTAGTGACAGACCATCAAAATATATGAAGCAAAAACTGACAGAATTGAAGGGAAAAACAGACAATTCTACAATAATAGTTGAAGATTTTAATACCCCACTTGCAATAATGGATAGGACAACCAGACCGAATATAAATAATGAAATAGAGGATTTAAAGAACATAATAAACCAACTAGATCTAATAGATACACACAGAATACTCAACAATAACAGATTAAATGTTCTTCTCGGGGGCACATTGGACATTTTCCAGACCGTTAGGTCACAAATTAAGTCTCAATATATTTAAAAGGATAGATATCACACACAGTATCTTCTCTGACCACAATGGGATGAAATTGGAAGTCAATAACAAAAACAAAACTGGAATATTCACAAAATTGTGGAAATTAAACAATGCATATTTTAAATACCCAATGGATTAAAGAAGAAAATACAAGGGGAATTAGAAAATACTTAAAGATTAATGAAAACAAAACCAAAACACTTATGTATACAATAAAAATGGTACTAAGGTGGAAAATTATAGCTAAAACCACTTATATTTAAAAAGAGAAAGGGGCGCCTGGGTGGCTCAGTTGGTTAAGTGTCTGCGTTTGGCTCAGGTCATGATCCCAGGATCCAGGGATTGAGCCCCACGTCTGGCTCCCTGCTCAACGGGGAGGCTGCTTCTCCCTTTCCCTCTGCCTGCTGCTCCCCCTGTTTGTTCTGCTTGTGTGCGTGTGCTCTCTCTAGTAAATAAAGAAAAAATAAATAAAAATTAAAAGAGAAAGATTTCAAATCAACAACCTGACTTTACAACCTAAGGAACTAGAAAAGAACAACAAACTTAACTCAAAGCTAGCAGAAAGAAGGAAATAATAAAAGATTAGAGCAGAAATAAATGAAAGAGAGAAGAGAAAAATAATAGAGAAAATGAATGATACCAAAAGTTTATTCTTTGAAAACATCAGCAAAATTGACAAACCTTTAGCTAGATGAACTAAGGAAAAAAAGAAAAAGACTCAAATTACTAAAATCAGAAATGAACGTAGGGGGGCGCCTGGGTGGCTCAGTCGTTAAGCGTCTGCGTTCGGCTCAGGGCGTGATCCCAGGGTCCTGGGATCGAGCCCCACATCGGGCTCCTCTGCTGGGGGAGGCTGCTTCTTCCTCTCCCATTCCCCCTGCTTGTGTTCCCTCTCTCGCTGGCTGTCTCTGTCTCTCTGTCAAATAAATAAATAAAATCTTAAAAAAAAAAAAAAAGAAATGAAAGTAGGGACATTACTATCTATTCTGCGGAAATAAAAAGGGCTGTAAGAGAATACTAAGAACAATTGTACACTAACAAATTGAATAACCAAGATGAAATGGACAGATTCTTAGAAACACCAAAGCTAACAAGACTTAATCATGGAGAAATAGAAAATCTGAAGACATCTATAACTAGTAAGGAGACTGAATCAGTAATCACAAATCCCCACAGAAAGAAAAACCTTGGACTTGCCGGCTTCACTTGGTGAATTCTACCAAACATTAAAAGAGGCCTAGTACCAATCCTCAAATTTTTCAAAAAATTGAAGAGGGGAATGCTTCCTGACTCATTCTATGATGCCTGTATTACCCTGATACCAAAGCCACACAAAGACACTATAAGAAAGGAAAATACAGATGAATATCCCTTATGAGCCTTGATGAAAAAATACTCACCAAAACACTAGGAAACAGAATTCAGCAGCATATTGAAAGGATATACACCAAGACCAAGTAGGATGCTTCAACATGAAAACTGATAAATTTGATATACCACATCAAGGGACTCAAGGGAAAAAAAATTACATGATCACTTCAATTAATGTAGGAAAATCATTTGACAAAATTCAACACCCTTTCATGATAAAAACTAGGAATAGGGGCGCCTGGGTGGCACAGCGGTTAAGCGTCTGCCTTCGGCTCAGGGCGTGATCCCGGCGTTATGGGATCGAGCCCCACATCAGGCTCCTCTGCTATGAGCCTGCTTCTTCCTCTCCCACTCCCCCTGCTTGTGTTCCCTCTCTCGCTGGCTGTCTCTATCTCTGTCAAATAAATAAATAAAATCTTAAAAAAAAAAAAAACTAGGAATAGAAGGCAACTATTTCATCATCATAAAGGCCAGATACGAAAAATTCACAGCAAACATCATACTCAATGGTGAAAGACTGAAAGCTGTTCCTGTAATATCAGAGGCAAGGCAAAGATGCCCACTCTCACCACTTCTATTCAACAAAGTACTGGAACATCTAGCCAATATGCTTATTTTTATTTTATCTTATTTTATTTTAGTTTAGTTTAGTTTTTGTTTTGTTTTTTATTTTAGAGAGAGAGAAGCAGAGGGAGAGAGAGAATCCCAAGCAGGCTCCACAGCCAGCACAGAGCTCAATGCGGTAGCCAATGTGTTTAGACAAGAAAAAGAAATAAAAATCCAAATTGGAAAAGAAGAAGTAAAATTATCTCTGTCCGTGGATGCTATGATCTAATATGTAGAAAATTTTAAAATCCTACAGAAAACTATTAGAAATAATAAGTGAATTCAGGAAGGTAGCAGGATAAAGTCAACACACAAAAATCACTTGCATTTCTATACACTAACAATGAATAATCTGAGAAGAATGACAACAATAATTTAATTCTGCAGCAGCATTAAATAGAATAAAATACTTAGAAATTAACTAAGGAGGTGAAAATCTTGCACAATGAAAACTACAAAACCTTGCCGAAAGAAATTAAAGAAGACATAAATAAATGGAAACACATCCCATGTTCATGTATTAGAAGACTTAATATCATTATAGTGTCAATACCACCCAAACTAATACACAGATTCAATTTGGTCCCAACAAAAACTCCAACTACTTTTTTTTTGCAGAAATAGCAAAGCTCATCCTAAAATTCATGGAATATCAAGGGACCATGAATTGTCAAAACAATCTTGAAACAGAACAAGAGAGGAGGAGGACTCACACTTCCTGATTTCAAAATTGATTACAAAGCTATAGGCAATCAAAACGGTGTGTACTAGCAAAAAGACAGACATATCAACTAATGGAATAAAATAAGGACCCCAGAAATAAACCTTCACATATATGGTCAAATGATTTTTGGCAAGAATGTCAAGTCCATTCAATGGGGAAAGGAGTCTGTTCAACAAATGGTGCTGGGAAAACTGGATATCCACATTAACTCAAAATGGGCCAAAGACCAAAATAAGACCTAAAACAATAAAATTTCTAGAAGAAAATAGGACAAAAGCTTTGTGATATCAGATTTGGCAATGATTTCTGATATGACATTAAAGGCACAGGTAACAAAAGGAAAATTAGAGAAATCGACTCCATGAAAATTTTAAAATATTTTGTATCAAAAGACACTATCATCAGAGTAAAAAAGTAACTCACAGAATGGCAGAAAATATTTGCAAATCATATATCTAATAAAGGATTAATGTCCAGAATATATAGAGAACTCCTAAAACTCAACACCAACCAAGCCGATTCAAAATGACTTGAATAGATTCTTCTCCAAAGAAGACATAAAAATGGCCAACATGCTCAAGAAAAGGTGTTCAACATTATTAGGGAAATGCAGATTAAAACTATGAGATACAACCTCATACCCATTAGGATGGTTACCATCAAGAAAACAGAAAATGAGTGTGTGTGAGGCTGTGGAGAAATGGGAACCCTTGTGCATTATTGGTGGAAATGTAAAATGGTATAGTCATTATGGAAAACAGTAGGGTGGTTCCTCAAATAATTTAAAATAGGATTACCATATGATCCAACAATTCCACTTCTGGGTATATACTTCATATATATATTTATATATTTTTTCCATATATATAAAAAAATCAAAAGGATCTCAGGCATTTGTACACCCCTTTTCATAGTAATATTATTCACAATAGCTAAACTGTGAAAGCAACTCAAGTGTCCATCCATGGATGAATGGATAAGCCTTAAATGTTTAGCCTTAAAAGGGGAGGAAATTCTGAATACGGTGATATGGATGAACTTTGAGGACATTATGCTAAATGAAATTAGCCAGTCACTAAAACACATATACTGTAGATTCCAGTTACAGGAGGTACTTAAGAGTGAGGGCGTCATAAAGACAGGGTTGAGGGGGAGTTACCGTTTAATGAGTAGAGCGTGTCAGTTTCACAAAAGGAGCCCGGGGGAGGGTTGGTGGTGATCATTGCACAACAATGTGAATGTACTCGATATCACTGAACTGTGCACTTTAAATTATTAAGATAGTAAAGTTCATGGTATGTGTATATTACCACACCGACAGAAAAAGAAAAAAACGAAAAACTGCGTTGCTGCCTCTGTGATCTGGACCCAAAAGGACCGAGCGGATTCACCGGGTGGGAGGGCGGCCCAGAAGAGGGCAGAGCGCACGGTGCCCCACCACCCCCCGCGCGGAGGCCTCACAGGTCGGGAACAGACGCTACCGTCTTCTCCTCCTCCTCCTCCTCCTCCTGTCGCGGAGCAGGGAGAGTCCCTTGGCAGCCAAACAGGTTCGCCCCCAGCCCTGCCAGCCTCCAGCGGAGCTGGGGGCTGGGGCGGGGCTCTCCCACTAGGGGGCGGGGCCTCTCCCCTCCCCTCCCCCCTGCGCTCCCCGCCGGCCTCACGCGCCTCGGCCAATCGGAACGGCCGCCAGCCTCAGCGGCAGGGCAGGCGGCAGCACGGCAACTGCGCCGGGACCTCGAGCTTTGTGCCCCGCCGCAGGTAAGGCGCACGGCGCGGGAATGAATGGGGGTCGAGGGCAGCTCTTCTAAAACCTTTGGGCAGGAGTTTGGAAATCGTGGCCAGCGGGAGACCGGGTTCCGCCCTGCGGTCTCCGGCCCGAGGCCTAAGCCCCGGGCGCAGCCTGGGAGCCTCCTGCCACGCTCCGCGGGGCCCGGAGGGGAGCAGGCAGTCCCGAGGCCGGGCTGGCGGGGGATCGCGGCCAGCCCTCCCCGGAAGGGGCTTCCTCAAATAAGCAAAAAACAGACTGTTTAAAAAATTAAATCTGTAGTTTATTGTGAAAGTGTTTATGGTTTCAGCTGTAATGTAGACGTAAGTCGGCGGGTGCAGTGTACGTGCACGGCGTAGTCTAAGGGGCTGGGGCTGAGCCCCTGGTTGTGTCGCCGCTGCTCTAACGTGGGCTGACACCCCGGTCCACCGCAGACGTGCGGGGCCGGGTTCTGCTCCTCCAGTAGGAATCCCGCGCAAGCCCCTTAACCTCTCCTGGCCGCGCTTTCCTCTTGGGAAACTGGAAATATAGGTATTTCCTAGACCCTTATGACGGTTGCATGAATTAAGTGCACTCTAAACAGCTAAGGCTGAGCTCCCAACAACCACAGGATTAAATATATACACAGATCTTTTAAAGTACGGATACCCTGAACTGTTCGACCAAGGAATTACAGTATATGACAACAAAATCGCGTAGAATAGTAAGAAATAAATATAAGAATATATATACCTAGATATTGGAAGCAGAGACAATGTAGAACAGAAAATATGTCCGGGTGCAAAAAAAAAAAAAGAGTAAGTATGTCAGTGCTGTCCGACAGAACTTTCTGTGATAATGGAAATGTCCTATATTTAATTAACATATCCACAGCCCTATGTGTCTACTGGCTACCTAATAGGACAGCGCGAGTCTCCAGTTGGCTCTCAGATTTGTTTCTAGGAAGGTAAACTTGGTTAGTTACATAGTTCTGGTCCTTTGGAACGTAAAGCATGCTACGGACTTCTCCCCACTCCCCTCTGGCAACCAGCACTTTGTTCTCTGTTTATAAGAGCTTTTAAAATGTTAGAAACAAAAGTTACCCCTACATGTTCCGCCTGGTGGTGTCCCGGGGCGCTCTCCAGCACGAAGAACTGGTCTTTCAGTAACAGGGAACCAAGGTGCCGATCTTTCTGGGGGATCCATGTCTAACACCACCTGTGGGCCCCAGAATGTCCTGATCTCAACCCGGTTTTGAAACTGAGTTGCACGTTGTTTGCCGTTATTTGAATTAAGTCGCTTTAAAAAAAAACACGGGCATACCCTTATAAATTTCAGTACACAAGACGTTTATTCCTTAATAAGAGTGTTTTGACTCGTTACCTCATTTTTTCTATTATATCTATCAAGATCACCTTCTTTCTTTTTTATTTTTTCAACAATTAGTGCTTTATCATCCATTCCAATAGAAAACAGAGTTACAGATTATAGAAAACCACAGATAGGGGCACCTGGCTGGCTCAGTCGGTGAAGCAGGGACCTTTGGTCTTGGGATTGCGAGCCTGAGCCCTATGTTGGGTGTAGAGATTACTTAAAAATAAAATCTTTTTTAAAAACCCTACAAATAATCTATTTCTATTAGTCAACATCATGACTACAATTTTGAAAAATGGTACTTTCAAGAAAAGGTAGAAGGTTTTGAAATGGTGATACGGAGGAATTGAACGAACACAGAGCAGGTAGGAGGGGCAGGAAGGCGGGGAGGGGAAGAGAGTGGCTTAGGTTTGGGGAGAGCATCCAGGAAAGCTTTACCTCTTCAGCCCTTTTGTGTGTTTTAGCTTCGATGGCAGCTGCTTCCCTGGCTCTGATAACTCGATCCTTGTCCCAGTTCATTTGTGTCTGTGCCCCTGAAAGAACCAGAAGAGAAGTTAATGACCTCCAGTTAACCAAGACAAACACTGAGGAAGCTAAACCAAAGGAGAACAAAAAAATAGAAGTAAAACGGGTTAGAATTACAGCATGTCAGCGCCAAAAGAGAGCGTAGGGGTCATCTAAGTATGTCTAAGTTCATCTGCCCCCTCTCCTTTTTTTGTGGTGCAGAAACCAACACGTGTCCCTTGGTCTTTGGTCAGATTGGTGGTGGGTGCCCATGCTCGGTATAGAATTCTGGGTTTTTGTGGGTTTTTTAAAGATTTTATTTATTTAGTTGACAGAGAGAGACAGAGAGGGAACAAAAGCAAGGGGAGTGTGGGAGGGAGAAGCAGGCTTCCCACCGAGCAGGGAGCCCGATGTGGGGCTCGATCCCAGGACCCTGGGATCATGACTTGAGCCGAAGGCAGATGCTTAACAGCTGAGCCACCCAGGCACCCCAGAATTCGGGGTTCTTGAGTCACAGGCAGGCTGTATCCCCCAGAGTGATAGCTTATCTGAATGCACCTTAGTGTGTCACATGTAGGGGTCAAAGCTCAAACTCCAACACTGTTCAGTAGACCTGCTGCGGCAGATGTGGGGAAAGGAGAAGGCTGCTTTAAATTGCTTTAAGCAGGTTTTTTATGCAAACGTGTTGGCTTTTTTTCTTTAGCTGCCTAGTCAGCCACTGCAACCTGAACTATCATTTGTCATTACGTGGTAATTCAGGAACTAGCTCAAGATTCTTCTGTTTTGTATTTTAGGTGCTTGCTCCTAGGTATATTTCTGGATGGGAAGACCTATTAATTCACATTAATTTAATTTACAGTTTTGATACAGTTATAGGCACAGTCCCAGTGGAACTGTTTTTTTTAGCTTGACAAAGATATTCTAAAATTAATCTAGAAGTCTGAGCAAGCAAGAATAGAGAAGAATACTGCACAAGTTAATGAGAGAACTTGAACCACCAGATAACAAAACATACTGTTAACCCATAGTCATGTAAACAGTGTATTGTAGGCATGGGAATAAAGGTCAATGACACAGCAGAAAAAGTGAAAAAAAGAATAACCATATTCATAAGATCTTATGTATGAGTCACTGGGGGAAATGATAAAATAGTCCATTAATGATTTGGGAACAACTCAACTATTTGGGGGAAGAGTACAGGTGGAGTCTTATCTCATGCCATACACCAACATACAGCCTGGATGGATTAAAATATAAAAATTTTTTAAAAAGTTAAAAATCTAAAAGGAAATAAAAATGTGTCTTTAAGTGTTTCTAAACATAATCCCGATAGTCAGAAACTTAAAGGCTTTTAGTGTTTGATCATTTAAATATTAAACCCTTGAGATGAACAAACCTAAATCTTCTTGCTGTAGGATTAGGTCTTAGATGTTTAAGAATATATTAAAATATCGAATAAAATTCTCCCTGGGTTCTTTTCAAACTTTGGTCTTGGCAGGACAGTGAGGAGGAAGAGAACTGTGTGATGTGCAGGGAGGGTGTAGAAAGGCAGAGCCAGTTTATAAGGGGAGTTGAAAGCTGGAAGGGAGAGCATGGGAAGGATACCCCAGTTGAACATGCTTTATCCTTGAGAGTGTAATTCGTCCTAGGTAGTAAACTACTGATGCCTAATGAGATAGGATTTCTAAGTGGGATTCTGTCTCACACGTGTGCATTTCTCCAAATCATTCTTTGTTTTGTTTTGCTTTCCCAGGTTCTGTGGGAAAGCAGTACAGTTTATAAACAATGTTTTGTAGACATTTGTAATAGGAAGACTTTCCTGGAAGTTCTCATTTGAAAGGAAAGGCAAGGAGTAGCAATGTTTCTACAAGGACAAAGGACTCAGGGCAATTTAATGATTTTTCTTGAATGTGACTTGGGCGCTGGAGACAAATTGGAAGCAGATTTGCTAGATCAGAGGTTGTGTGCATTTGGAATTGTAACGGATGCCCTCTTCCAGAGCTGGTACCCATCTGTAGCCCCCCAATAATGTCAGAGTGCATTCTTCCCCACCCTTTCACCACCGCACTGTGGCAAACGTGTGGATCTCTGCCAGTCTGATAGGGCATCTTTGTGAAACACTAATTTGCATTCTGTGATCATAAATGCGGTTGAGCATTGTTCCAGTTGTTTTAAGAGTCCCCTGAATTTCCTTTAGTGGAAATCAGAGAGCATTTTAGAGCCGGAACAGGCCTTAGGGATGAAGTCCAGTCATTCAGCCTACCTATGAGGAACCTGTTTGGACACGGTCCCTTGGCTAGCGCATGACTGAAGCGGGACCAACACCAGCTCTCCTGTGGGTCACAGCAGCTGTCTGCGTGAGTGTAAGGCAGGATCTGGAATATTCTGGAGTTTGGCTCTAGAACCAGAAAGTCTCAAAACTACAGTGCAATGCTCCGGTGCCTAGACTGTGAGACCAGATGCTTTTACCCACACGGAATTCAGGTGTCTCATCTGTAACATAGAATTCGTGTTAGCTCTTTTGCCAAGGGTCTGTGGATTAGTGTTAATATAAAGCAGTTGATATAAGTAGGCTCACAACTGTTATCATCCCCTCGTATTTGTGCATTTTGTTATCTGCCTTTCCCACCCACATGTAAGCTCTAAGCGAGGCTTAAATGAAAGTTCTTAAAAATGTGAGTAGAACACAGTAGAGTTTTGGGTAGGGCATCTGCAGGGGAGAGCAACCAGGGTGTGCCCTCTGGGGACCCCCTGTGATCCAGGCTGCTGCCTAACACACATCCTTGCTTAGTCCAGCTATTACCCCCTGGCTCTGCTGTCAGTGTCTTAGCTGTCCTTCCGAGATATTGTTTGCACAAGAAGACATCACCCCCATACCGACTCCCTGAGATCTGAGAGCAAAGCTTACCTGCTTTGTTAGTCCCAGCTTTTTAGGTTTGTCTTCTACAAGTTCCCTTTGTCATATTTTTCAGGAAACATGAAAAGGCTCTGGGTTATTAAAGGAAAGAGAGCATGTGTGCACACTAGGTTAGGTCTTGAGACCCAATCTCCAAGCACAAAGGAGGAATGAGAAGAGAGAGGGAAGGGGGATTACTGAGAATGGGTTCTTCTCAGCACACAGCCCAGGTGACCAACCCGTATGGTCACAGGATTATCAAGAGTCAATTTGTTTGTTTGTGTTTGTTGTTTTTACTAATGGGTGTTACTTATTTCATTGTTCTTGTTCGTGGTTATTGTCACTATGTCCAGCCCTTTCTCTATTTTGAAGGAGAATAAGATCAAATGCAGGGAGGGCCCAGGGACCGAGGCCAGCACAGCCTTCCCTTCCCAGAGCACTTGGAGGGCCGTCCTCCCTCTCTTCCAGCTCTGAGCACCATCTGCACTGGCCTCCTGGACATCGGGGGGAAGGGCTGGAGAGGCTTTAGTTCTTTCTCTGCCACTTCTAGTCACGCGGTCACCCTGCCATCGCCTGCCCGAGTCTTAGTTGAAATAAAGTGGCAATTCTAACAGCTCTGAAAAATGAATGAGAATGTTAACTTTTATGGGCCTCTCTGTTCTACTGTCAGTTCTAGTGTTTCTCCAAGTGTGGCTGTCTGACCACGTATACGTGATCTTTTGGATGCCTGTTGAAAATGCAGATTCTCAGCTTCGCCTCCCCTGTAGACTTCCTGAATGAGAATCCTGGGGGTAGAAGCCAGAAGTATGCATTTTCAACAAGCAGTCCTTGGAGTACATTCAAGTTTGGAACAACTGTTAGTCCCTACTAGTTTCTTACTTCTTTTCCTTCTCTCTCCTGTTTCTCCTTCCCTTCCCTTTTTCTTTCCTCATTTCTTCTGACTCCTCCTCACCTGTTTGCTTCTTCTTTCCTCCTCCTCAATGCTGTGGGTTCAGAGTAGCCTGTTAAACTGTTCTTTGAACATAATACATTTAAGTCCTCTGGAAAGTCAGCGAGAAGGAAAAAAAAGAAGTATGTATTTCCTACTGCCTTGCTTGTCGCCATACGAGAAAGGCAGATCTGGGGCTCTTGGGGGGCTCAGTCGTTAAGCGTCTGACTCTTGTTCTCAGCTCTTGATCTCAGGGTCATGAGTTCGAGCCTCACATTGAAAAAAACAAGAAAGGCAGATCTGAAGCTCTCCTCTCCAAGCACCAACTTTGGGACAAGCATCATTCTTCTAAGTCCATGTAGGCATTGTATTTACCATCACTCTTTCGGTATAGGAGCTGGGCCTTCAGGGCTGGGAACGTCCTTCTTTAGAGAAGCATGCCTGGTATGACATCCCAGTCACCAGCAGCCTCAGAATCAGACACTGGCCTGGGTACCATTACTGGAGGGGTAAACGTGGTGGAGGCATTTGGGGAAGATAGGGCCAGTGGGATAGTAAATAGCGTGGGAGAGGGGCGTCTGAGTGGCTCAGCTGGTTAAGCGTCCGGCTCTTGCTTTTGGCGCGGGTCGTGATCTCAGGGTCGTGATCTCAGGGTCGTGGGATCAAGTTCCGTGGTAGGCTCTGCACTCAGTGCTGAGTCTGCTTGAGATTCTCTCTCTCTCTCCCTCCTTGTCTCCCTGCCCCCCACTTGTGCTCTCTCTCTTTTTCTCTCTAAAATAAATAAAATCTTAGAAAAGAAAATAAGAGTGTGGGAGAAAGTGGGATGGTAAAGGGGAGTGTCTGCATGGAGTCTGGGGCAGGTGTCATCAGAGTGCTGACCTCTGCTTTTGTCTTCACAGCCACGGAAGTAGGAGATCACGATGAATGCAGAGGTGAGTTCCTTCAAAGGACTGGTTTAAGGAATGCTTCTCTTGCAGTGTTCCTCATTTCTCCTTCACAGAGTGTCTTCTCTCCCTACAGAACTTTCAAAAACATTGGCACAAACTTGAAAACATTTCCCTTCCAACCTGCCGACGTGCACATGGGTCCGGGTGCTATGGAAGAATTAGGCCCTTCTGAGTTCTTATCTGTATCTGCCCAGCTTCAGGTAGATCAGAACTTACCTGTTGCAGTTACAGCAGAAACAGCACTGAAGGGCCGGGGCTGGAGTGGGCAGCAGGGTGGAGGGGTGCTGGGCCGAGAGCCTTGCTTTGTGTTATTCCGGGGACACTTAACCTCTGCTTACTAGGACATTTCTCTGCATTGTCTTCTAGGGGCTCTCACTTCTACTGTCCCTGTTCTTTGATCTGCTGACATTTCTAGTCACTTTGCCCTTTTGTTTTTGCCTGACTGATCAACTCCTTCCTGCCTTTACTCCTCTCCAAGTCCAGCCAAACTCCAGGGTCCATCTCTTCAACCACTCTTGGTCTGCTGTCCCCAACTGTTTTTCCTCTTGTCCCGTTGAACCACCATGCCAAACCCAGGACAGTGGTCTTGGGTGAATGGCCCAACTTCATGCTGTTTGCAGCTGGCAAATGTCTCCAAACCCTCTTGTGGGTGCCCAGCACTGCCAGCCTGGCCTCCAGGGAGCTGCACCCCCTTTCCCATTGCCCTGAATGGCCAGCTCCAGTCCTCTCATTCCTCCCTGCCCCCTCCTCACTCTTCGTATCTGGACCACTTTATACTTTACAGGGAAAAATGAGAATGATCAGACATCATCGGTCCCAATTCCTGCCTTCAAATTTGTCTTACTCCTCTTGTCACAGTGAAAGGGATGTTTCTCAAGAGAGCTCCCAGCTGTGAGTGTAATAGGAAAACCCAACTTAATGCGGTTTTTATCTTGGAAGTCCAAATGGAGGGCAGGCCGTGGGGCTGGCTGATCCAGCGGCTCAGCGATCTCGATGATCCAGGATCATTTCGTCTCTTTGCTCTTCATCCAAATGTCAGCTCTCTCCTAGAGAGTTCCTCTTATGGTTATAGGATGGCTGCCTATAGGATGGCAGCTCGGGCCACATGCTTCCTCATTTGCTTTGAGCAGAAGGAGATAGCAGCTCTCCCAGAAAAGTAGGGACCTCTTTTTGTTGAAGCCACACCTAATGCCTCCTTAGTCTTATTGGCAAGAATTATGTCCCATGCCCACACCTGGACTAATTACTGGGTCGAAGGAGCCAAGATTTTGCCAACTAGCTTAGACTAATCAGGCCCACCATGAAGCAGCTTCCCCCACCCCCGCCCCCATGCCTGGGCTGGATATAGGAAGAAGAACGGGGAGGGGCACCTGGGTGGCTCAGTCGTTAGTGTCTGCCTTCAGCCCAGGGCGTGATCCCAGAGTCCTGGGATCGAGCCCCACATTGGGCTCCCTGCTCAGTGGGAAGCCTGCTTCTCCCTCTCCCACTCCCCCTACTTGTGTTCCCTCTCACTGTGTCTCTCTCTGTCAAATAAATAAAATCTTAAAAAAAAAAAGAAAGAAAGGAAGGGAGGGAGGGAGGGAGGAAGGGGAGTGGACCTGTCGCATCCAGTGTCCCTAGAAACCCCTGTCCGTACTCTGAATTGCAAATTCTGTTGCCTCTTCAGACCTCACACGCTGCCTCCCTAATTATCTTTTTTACCAGCTACGTTGTTAACCTCATTTCTAATGACTCTTTCTGATTAATATTTCCAAACGCTTTATTTTCTTTTTTGAAAGATTTATTTCTTTATTTTAGACAGAGAAAGAGAGAGCGCACAAGTGGGGGGGAGAGGCAGAAGGAGAGAGAGAATCCTCAAGCCGACTCTGCACTGAGCACAGCCCCCAACGTGGGGCCGGATCCCAGGACCCTGAGATCATGACCGGAGCCGAAACCAAGAGTCGGCTGCTTGACCAACTGAGCCCCCCAGGCGCCCCTTACAATGCTTTAGTTCTTACTTTCTTCAGAACAAAACAACACGTGACATTTTGTCGAGCTACTGTAATCCGATTTTTCTCATGTCTTTCATGAGAGGCTTCTTGAAAGAGATGTCCGTAGGTCATTTCTCCATTTTTTCCTCTGAGGCATTCTCAACCTACCGCAGTCGGGCTTCTTTCTTACTGAAATTCATCTTAAATAGTAATTTTTAGGGGCGCCTGGGTGGCACGGCGGTTAAGCGTCTGCCTTCGGCTCAGGGCGTGATCCCGGCGTTATGGGATCGAGCCCCACATCAGGCTCCTCCGCTATAAGCCTGCTTCTTCCTCTCCCACTCCCCCTGCTTGTGTTCCCTCTCTCGCTGGCTGTCTCTATCTCTGTCGCATAGATAAATTTAAAAAAAATCTTTAAAAAAATAAAAAAAAAGTTGCATTTCCCAGGACACTTCTCCTCCTACCCGTTGTCCTGGGCTGCTCATCTGATCCCACGGTTTTTGTTAGTCGTATGCTCAGGAGTGTCCCAGATGGATTTGTTCAACCAGATCCTACTCCTCAGCTCCTGATCTGTACATCGAGAAGCCTAGAATGTTCGTCTTCACTGAGAGGTGCAACAGGGGTGCCAACTCAATACAACCCAAGCTGGACCTGCTGTTTTTCGCCTGCCCCAAATAGGCTTCTCCGGAATGGCCCCACTGCCATCAGCGTACATGGCCCGAAAGCTCGACGTCCTCCTCACTGCTTTCCCACACTGCATGCTGTAAATCCTGTTTGCTTGATTTAGTCACTAAAATGCAAGTGTGACAGTACGTGTACCAGACTTTAGACTGGCCTTTATGGCTTTAATGGTAAAAAATATAGGTATGGTACTTGTACTCGTGGAATTTGCTGGTAAGTGAGCCCATAATACCTTCCAAATCTTTTTCTTGCTTGACTTTCTGCCTCCTCGTCACTCCCTCACTTCCTGTACTTACTCTCCTTTCTTTTCCTTACCCTTCTCTAGGTCATTCTCTCTCCCTCTTGGGGGGCAGAGGAGGAGACCTCAGGGACAGAAGGTACTCCTCAGCCCCTGCTCATGACATGTGCTCTCTGCTGGAGTGTGCAGGGTTCCTCTCTCGTATTTATTTTCTCATTCCTTGTGGTCTTCATCCTCGTTCTCGCCCTTCCCGAGACAGCTCTTCTAATGGATTAAATGATTACCTTTTTGTTTTCATGTATTCATGAAAGTATATGTTACTGTTTTTGTACAAACACCCTTTACATTTGGTAATTTTTAAAAATTTTTATTTATTTATTTATTTTTGGTGCACAAGTTCTGTGAATTAAAACACATGCATCAGCTTGTATAACCATTACCACATTCGGGATTTCGACCCCACTCCAGAATATTCCTTTGGTGTTCCTTTGTTGTCACAGGACCCTCACCCCATGCCCCTGGCAACCGCTGTGTGGTATACTTTTAATTTCAGCAATTGTCTTGTGTTACAGTTTATATCTTGTTCTCTTTCTTATTTTTCACCCCCAGAACCACATTTTCAAGATAAAACATGTGGTTAATCTGATGCACGGTATCCCATGAAGTGCGTATTTAATCCTAACAAGACACCTGTGAGCAAGATGGTACTTTTGCCTGTTTTGTAGATGAAGAAAAGGAGGGTTCAGTAGCTTGCTCAAGTCGTGGGGTGTTGGGGGCAGAACGGTCACACAAGCCTTGATGGCTCTGACTCTGAATGCCTTTCTTCTTGTGTATTCTCAGCTAATCTTGTCCACACAGTTCACGTGTCATTTCTGCTACGTGAAAAATTTCTCGGGGCTTTCTTTCTGGAAGCGATACCTCCCTCCCGTTAATTCCCGTTGTGCTTTATCTCTGTTTTTGTTACCTTCCGCTCTCTGACATCCAGTGTAGCTGTCTGTGTGTCTTACTCATCTTGCTGTACCCACAGCACCTGGGGTGATGCCTCATACATTGTTTGTCCTCGCTAAATGACAGTCATCATTTAGTCAAATGATCAGATGGTTGAGAAACTCTTCAGTAATCTTGTCGTGCAATCTGGAACTTCGATGGGCTAGTGAAAATGCAGAGGAAGGAAATCATGTGTCAGAAGATGTCAGGGAAAACTTGCTGTGACTCAGACGCTGGCTGGAGTGCAGGGTGGAGAAGGACTGTCAGCCTCAGCTAGCCCTTTGGTCTCAGAGGAAGTTTGGTGACTACGTGAATGACTCCCAGGATTTCGAGCATTTCAAGCTGGGTCCCTTGTGGAATTCGTGGAGCCACTGGCCTTTGCCCAGCAGTTCAGAGACAGCCTGTCAGGTGGGGTGGATGGTTGGCACCTGGCACGGGATGATGATGAGATGGCCAGGTGGAAAGTGGAAATGCCCAGTTGGCATTTCTTCTTAGGACTGGACCTGGGAGGAAAGGATGGCTCACAGCTTGGGATGTTGGAGTCCTCAGCATAAAGGTGGTCATGGAAACCTTCAGAATGAAGGGATTTCCCCCCCTCCCCGAACTCCAGGAATATGGGGAAGAGAGAAGAACACAGGGACAAGGATTGAGCCCTGGGAAATATGCACATCCAGAAGGTGGGCTGAAGAAGGGAAGCGGTGAGGTGTGAAAAGAAAACCTCAGTATGAGGCAAGAGAAGCCAAGAAAGGAGGGAAAGTCCAGTTAAGTTTTAAATGTGTCTGAGGTCCAGGAGAATGCAGCTGAGAAAAAGACCTTGAATTTATCAATGAAAAGATGGTCTGTGATGAAGCAGAGTCATGGGAGTGGAGACCAGATTACAGCTGGTCCAGAAAGTGTAAGTGGAAGCAGCGGTTGTAGCCTGGAGGTGTGACGAGTCAAATGATTGGGGTCAGTGGACTGGGCAGTCAGGGGCAGGAGGTCCGCAGGGTGGGGCAGCGGAAGATTCTGGGCACTGTCGAGGGACCTCCAGGAAGGAAGATGGGAGTAAGCCGAAGGGTCCACAATCTGTAGAGTTCTAATCTGCTTGGAGCATCCCTTGGGTATTTGCATGTATTTCAAGTGTTTTTATTTTGGATAACTAATATATCCACATCGTTCAAAATTTTAAAAAAATTTTAGAAAGAAAAAAAAAGTTTTATCCTGAAAAGTCCTCTTCCCTCCCAGCTACTCTGTTTCTCATGCTCTCAGGCAAACAGTGTTACCGGTTTGTTGGCTGTCCTTTCAGAGAGGTTCTAAACATATACAACAATTATTCTTTTTTTTCTCCAGCTGTCCCCTCCTTTTGCACAAACTGTAGCATACAACTTACACTGATCTGTGTCCTGCTTTTCTCACCCAACAATCTCTCTTGGAGATCAGTGCATTTAAATACATAAAGAGCTAACTTCCTTGTTCTTTTCTATAGTGGTGTAATATTTCATTTTAAGGGCGTACCGTAATGTACATAACCGGCCAACTATTAACAATATCTATGTTGTTTTCGATTTTCTGCTATTAAAAGTAGCCGCAATAAGCCTAAGTCTTTTCGCTGGGTAGCTCTGTAGGATACATTCTTAAAAACGATTTACTGGACCACAGAGTATTTGTGTAAGTATTTCCAAGTTGCTCTCCACAAAAGTTGCCCATTTTTCTCTCCCTCTTGCATTGTATGTATGTACCTGCTTTCCCACACTCACCAATGGGTGTTGTTAAACTTTTTGGTCCCTGTAAACAGTGGATGAAAAACACGAGGTTGTACTTCCTGACTATTTGGAATCCCCTTTTCCCCTCCCAGAGTGGTGGTCCAGCTCTTACCCTCATGCCTTACCCTTGAAGTTCCTCCAAAATTACTTTACTTTTTTTTTTTTTTTTTTTTTAANTTTTTTTTTTTTTTTAACAGAGAGAGAGGGCGGGGAGGCTGGGGAGAGGGAGAGAGAGAATCTTAAACAGGCTCAACACCCAGCACAGAGCCCATGCGGAGCTCCATCCCACAACCCTGAGATCATGACCTGAGTTGGAATCAAGAGTCAGATGCTTAAGCAACTGAGCCACCCAGGCGCCCCTTAGGTTTTCTTTTACCCTTTTAACGTTTCAAAGCAATTTTTTTCTAAGTTGGCAGAGCGTGTTCTCTTAATCCTAACTTCCTCTGAATTCTGTGATCAGATTTGGAGTTCCAGACACCAGCTTCTCTGAGTCCAAAAGGGGGAGCAAGCCCACTCTGTGACTATGATTTGACCCTGAAGTAGGCTTTGAGTCACTTTGCTGTCCCTTATGTGTACCCTTTCACCGCAGTCTTGAAACTGCTCCTGTTCCTGTATTTTAGTGGCATTTTCCCAAAGGTTTGAGATAGCAGAGCAAAGCAAACAACTGAAAATGGCATTTTAAACATCCTGGTTTCTAGAAATCCATTGCCCTCCCGTTACTGGCTCCTTTCTCTGTATCCTTCAGCCTTCTCATAACCTGTGCGTATCTTCCCCTTTCTGCTCCTCCTTCTTGTCCTTTCCTCTGCCCTTTGCTGGTTCCCACCCCCAAAGTTTTAGCCACCAGTATTTGGGGATTTTTCAATTATCTTTTTGTTGTTGATTTCTAGTTTAATGGTCTCAGAGCAGACCTTGCATGACTTCTGTTCTTTTAAATTTGTTGAAGTGTGTTTTATGGCCCAGAAAGTGGTCTATCTTGGTGAATGTTCCATGTGAGCTTGAGAAGATTGTGTATTGGTGTTGTTGAAATAGGCTGTCGATGTCAGTGATACCCAGTGGACCGATGGTATTGTTGAGTTCAGCTATGTCCTTACTGCTTTTCTTTTCTTTTTTTTTTTTTTAAGATTTTATTTATTTATTTGACAGAGATAGAGACAGCTAGCGAGAGAGGGAACACCAGCAGGGGGAGTGGGAGAGGAAGAAGCAGGCTCCCAGCGGAGGAGCCCAATGTGGGGCTCAATCCCATAACGCCGGGATCACGCCCTGAGCCGAAGGCAGACGCTTAACCGCTGTGCCACCCAGGCGCCCCCCCCCCTTTTTTAAAGATTTTATTTATTCAACAGAGAGAGAGACAGCCAGCGAGAGAGGGAACACAAGCAGGGGGAGTGGGAGAGGAAGAAGCAGGCTCATAGCAGAGGAGTCTGATTGTGGGGCTCGATCCCACAACACTGGGATCACGCCCTGAGCCGAAGGCAGACGCCCAACCGCTGTGCCACCCAGGCGCCCCCTTACTGCTTTTCTGCCTGCTGGATCTGTCCGTTTCTGATAGAGGTGTGTTGAAATTTCCAGCTATGATATTGGGTTCATCTTTTTCTCCCTGTAGATCTGTTGGGCAGATAGATGCTTCATGTAGTTTGATGTTCTTGTTAGCCATGTACATGTTAAGGGTTAATATTATTGGACCCCATTATTATGTAATGCCCTTGAAATTAGTATAGCTACTTCTGCTTTTTTAAAATACTAACATGGTATATTTGTCTCCAGCCATTTACTTTTAATCTATATGTGTCTTTATATTTTAAGTGGAATTCTTACAGATAGCATCTAATTGGGTCTTTTTTTTTTTTTTTTTGGATACCCTGTGACAATCTTTTAATTGATGCATTGAGACCATTACTGTTCAAAGTGATATAGTTGGATTAATATCTGTTGGTATTTTCTATTTGCTGCCCTTGTTCTTTGTTCCTGTTTTTGTCTTCCACTCTTCTGGTTTTAATTTGAGCATTTTATGATTCCATTTGCTCTCCTTTCTTAGCATATTGATTATACTTCTTTTTTAACCTTTTTTAGTGGTGGCCCTAGAGTTTGCAATATACATTTACAGCTAATCAGAGTCCACTTTCAAATAACAACTATACCATTTCACAGGGTGTGAGTACTTTAACAAAATATTCCTATTTCTTCTCGTACTGTGTCCTTTATTTCACTTACATGTAAGCATACATAGCATATAAATACATAAGATACATACGTATAAACATACATAATTAAATACTTGTTGCTGTTACTGTTTTGAACAAATTGTCACCAGCTAGATGAATTCATAAGAAAAGCTGTAATTTTACCATTACTTAATCCTTCTTTGGTGCTCTTCCTTTCTTTATGCATTTTCTTTGTCTCTAGAGAACTTCTTTCAACATTTCTTGCAAGACAGTGTAATGGCAACAAATTCCCTTGATTTTTGTTTGTCCAAGAACTCTATTTCTTCTTCACTTTTGAAGGATCATTTCACAGGGAACAGAAATCTAGGTTGGTAGTGTTTGCCTTTCAACGCTTTAAATATTTCACTCTCCTCTCTTTGTTCTTGCTTGGTTCCCGAAGAGAAGTAGCATGTAGTTCTTGTCTTTGTTTCTCTGTAGGTGATGTGTTTTTTCCCTCCGGCTTCTTTTAGGATGTTCTTTTTATATTATTATTAACATATAATGTATTATTTGTTTCAGGGGTACAGGTCTGTGATTCATCAGTCTTACGCAGTACACAGCGCTCACCACAACACATCCCCTCCCCGATGTCCATCACCCAGCCCCCTCATCCTTTCACTTCCCTCCCCTCCAGCAACCCTCAGTTTGTTTCCTGAGATTAAGAGTCTCTTACGGTTTGTTTCCCTCTGGTTCCCTCTGGTTTCGTCTTGTTTCGTTGTTGTTTTTTTTTTTTTTCCCCTCTCTTCCCCTATGGTCCTCTGCCTTGTTTCTCAAATTCCACATATCAGCGAGATTATATGGTAATTATCTTTCTCTGATCGACTTATTTTGCTTAGCGTAATATCCTCTAGTTCCATCCATGTCATTGCAAATGGCAAGATTTCATTTTTTGATGGCTGTGTAATATCCCATTGTATATATATACCACATCTTCTTTATCCATATATCTGTCATTGGACATCTGGGCTCTTTCCATAGTTTGGCTATTGTGGACATTGCTGTTAAGAACATTGGGGTCCAGGTGCCCATGTGGATCACTTCATTTGTGTCTTTGGGGTAAATACCCAGTAGTGCAATTGCTGAGTTGTAGGGTAGCTCTATTTTCAACTTTTTTTTTTTTTAAAGATTTTATTTATTTATTTGACAGAGATAGAGACAGCCAGCGAGAGAGGGAACACCAGCAGGGGGAGTGGGAGAGGAAGAAGCAGGCTCATAGCAGAAGAGTCTGATGTGGGGCTCCATCCCATAATGCCGGGATCACACCCTGAGCCAAAGGCAGACGCTTAAGCGTTGTGCCACCCAGGCGCCCCTTTATTTTCAACTTTTTGAGGAAACTCCATACTGTTTTCCAGAATGGCTGCACCAGCTGGCATTCCACCAACAGTGTAGGAGGGTTCCCCTTTCTCCGCATCCTCGCCAACATCTGTCCGTAGCCATTCTGACTGGTGTGAGGTGGTATCTCATTGTGGTTTTGATTTGTATTTCCCTGATGGCAAGTGATATGGAACATTTTTTCATGTGTCTGTTGGCCATTTGTATGTCCTCTTTGATGAAGTGTCTGTTCATGTCTTGTGCCCATTTCCTGACTGGATTATTTGTTTTTTGGGTGTTGAGTTTGATAAGTTCTTTATAGATCTTTGATTCCAGCCCTTTATCTGCTATGTCATTTGCAAATATCTCCTCCCATTCTGTAGTTGCCTTTTAGTTTTGTTGATTGTTTCCTTTGCCGTACAGAAGCTTTTTATCTTGATGAAGCCCCAGTAGTTCATTGTTGCTTTTGTTTCCCTTGCCTTTGGAGACATGTCCTGCAAGAAGCTGCTTTGGCCAAGGTCGAAGAGGCCTATATTCTCCTTTAGGATCTTGATGGATTCCTATCTCACATTTAGGTCTTTCATCCACTTTGAGTTTATCTTTGTGTATGGTGTAAGAGAACGGTCTGGTTTCATTCTTCTGCATGTGGCTGTCCAGTTTTCCCAGCACCATTTATTGAAGAGACTCTCTTTTTTCCATTGCATATTCTTTCCTGCTTTGTCAAAGATTAGTTGACCATAGAATTGAGGGTCCATTTCTGGGCTCTCTCTTCTGTTTCATTGATCTATGTGTCTGTTTTTGGGTCAGTACAGGCTGTCTTGATGATCACAACTTTGTAATATAGCTTGAAGTCAGACATTGTGATGCCCCCAGCTTTGGTTTCCTTTTTCAACATTGCCCTGGTGATTTGGGGTCTTTTCTGGTTCCATACAAATTTTACGATTGTTTGTTCCAGTTCTGTGAAAAATGTCGATAGTATTTTGATAGGGATTGCATTGAATGTATAAATTGCTCTGGCCAGCATAGACATTTTAACAATGTTTATTCTTCCAATCCATGAGCATGGAATACTTTTCCATCTCTTTGTGTCTTCCTCAATTTCTTTCATAAGTGTTCTGTAGTTTCTAGAGTAGAGATCCTTTACCTCTTTGGTTAGGTTTATTCCTAGGTATCTTATGGGTTTTGGTGCAATTGCAAATGGGATCGATTCCTTAATTTTTCTTTCTTCAGACACATTGTTAGTGTATAGAAATGCAACTGATTTCTGTGCATTGATTTTGTATCCTGCCACGTTGCTGAATTCCTGTATGAGTTCTAGCGATTTTAGGACGGAGTCTTTTGGGTTTTCCATATAAAGTATCATGTCATCTGCAAAGAGCGGGAGTTTGATTTCTTTTTTTCCAATTTGAATGCCTTTTATTTCTTTTTGTTGTCTGATTGCTGGTGTTAGGACTTCTAGTACTATGTTGAACGACAGTGGTGAGAGTGGGCATCCGTCATGTTCCTGACCTTAAGGGGAAAGCTTTCAGTTTTTCCCCATTGAGAATGATATTTGCTGTGGGCTTCTTGTAGATGGCTTTTATGATATTGGGATATGTTCCCTCTATCCCTACACTTTGAAGAGTTTTAATTAAGAAAAGATGCTCTACTTTGTCAAATACTTTTTTGCATCAACTGAGAGGATCATAGGGTTCTTGTCCTTTCTTTTATTAATGTATCACATTGATTGATTTGTGGATGTTGAACCAACCTTGCAGCCCAGGAATCAATCCCACTTGGTTGTGGTGAATGATCCTTTTAATGTACTGTTGGCTCCTATTGACTAGTCTTTTGGTGAGAATTTTGGCATCCATGTTTATATGGGATATTGGTCTGTAATTCTCCTTTTTGATGGGGTTTTTGTCTGGTTTTGGGATCAGGGTAATGCTGGCCTCATAGAACGAGTTTGGAAGTTTTCCTTCCATTTCTATTTTCTGAAACAGCTTCAGTAGAATAGGTATTATTTCTTCTTTACATGTTTGGTAGAATTCCCCAGGGAATCCATCAGGCCCTGGACTCTTGATTTTTGGGAGGTTTTTGATTACTGCTTCAATTTCCTTGCTGGTTATTGGTCTGTTCAGATTGTCTGTTTCTTCCTGCTTCAGCCTTGGCAGTTTATAAGTTTCCAGGAATGCATCCATTTCTTCCAGATTGCCTAGTTTGTTGGCATATAGTTGCTGATAATAACTTCTAACAATTGTTTCTATTTCCTTGCTCTTGGTTGTGATCTCTCCCCTTTCATTCATGATTTTATTAACTTGGGTCCTTTCTCTTTTTTTTGGATATGTCCATGAGAGACTCCTAACTCTAGGAAACAAACTGAGGGTTGCTGGAGGGGAGGTGGGTGGGGGGATGGGGTAACTTGGTGATGGGCATGAGGGAGGGCACATGATGTGATGAGCGCTGGGTGTTATACACAACTGATAAAGTATTGAACACTACATCTGAAACTAACAATGTACTATAAGCTGGCTAATTGAATTTAAATTTTAAAAAGTGATCACAAAATAAAAGTATTAATTGGAAATTGAAAAAAAAATGATGAGAAATAAGCAAACAATCTAAATGGGATGAAATGGGTCATTTTATGGTTGGTGGGCTTGATGGTTAGGGTGGGGAAGGTGCAGATGAAGATATCAGTCAATTCAAAGACCTGGATTAATGGCTTTAGTTGGGTCTTTAATCACTGTCTCCTGTATTTCACTAACACCAGAGGGGTTTCCACGTGTCAACAGTTAGGCATGAAAAGTTGTTGCAGCTGAAGAGGAGGGTTTGACTTTAGGAAAGGGTTTTAAACAATAGTGCGTTCATGTATATTAACATATATATATTAACATATATAAAAATATATAACTTTATCATGTACAGAGGTTTTTAAAATTTAAGCTTATATATATGAATATTGTAAACACAAATGGCTTACTAATTGTGTGATTTTTAAAGATTCTAACAGAACACTGGTCTTCCAAACTTTATTCATTTCATTTATGTGTATTATACCAAGACAGACATATTTGTGGGTCTAATTTCCTTAAAGAGCTGCTTCATGTATAAATATTTATAGTTAGTAGTTCAGCCATTCAGTGTGTAATTTAACATACTTTCTATGAATTATTCTGAAAGTTTTAAATGGATCATATCATAGTTTTTAATGAAGAATATCACTTACCTTAAATATGCAAGTAGCTTCTTATCTTGCCATAAACCAAGAAACTTAGCAGTGATTTTTTTTTTTTTTTTGGATAAGGGACATCTATTTTAGGGACATGTATCTCAAATACTGGAGTTAGTACCTTAAAGAAAAGACAGCTCTTTAGTGGATTTAACTGATATATTTTATACAGGCAGTATAAAAGGCAATAGTCTGGGTGCCTGGGTGGCTCAGTTGGTTAAGGGTCTGCCTTTGGGTCATGATCTCAGGGTCCTGGGATCAAGTCCCGCATTGGGCTCCCTGCTCCGTGGGGAGTCTCCTCCCTCTGCCTTTCCCCCTGCTTGTGCTCACTCTCTCTTTCACAAAAATAAATAAAATCTTAAAAAAAAAAAAGGCAATACTTTCAGTTATCCTAGGAATCACTCCATATATAAGAAAATTACGAACCACTAACTCTCATGAGCATAAAGTCAAACATTTTTAATAAGATTTTAGCAAACAGAATCATCAGTCTATAAAAAGGATAATACATTATGGCCAAGTGAGGTTTATCCTAGGAATGAACGGTATTACCATATTAATAGATTTAAGAAAAATTTAAATGATCATATCAATAGAATCAGAAAAGGCATTTGATAAAATTAAACCATTTATAGTTTTTAAAAATCTCAGCAAAATACGAATAGAAGGAAATATTCACATCCTGATAAAGGGTATCTATAAAAAAAATCTACAGCTAACGTCATGTTTCATGTTAAGGACCCAATATTTTCCCCCGAAGATTAGAAAGTAGGCAAGAATGCCTGCTCTCACTAATCTAAGAATCATAGTGGAAGACCTGCCCAGTGCAATAAGGCAAGAAAGTGAATGAAGCACTGCAGATTGGGAAGAAAGAAGCGAAACCATCTCTATTTATGTCTGACTTATGGTCTATGTAGAAAATCTGACAGAACCTACAAAAAAAGCTTCTAGAAATGATGAGTTCAGCAAGTTTACAAGATCCAAATCAATATACAGAAATCAATTATGTATTTGCAATAAACAATTTAGAAGTGGAAACTAAAAAATACTATTTATAATAGCACTAAAAATCATAAGAGACTTGGGAATAAATTTAACAAAATATGTGCAAGATTCATACACTGAAAATGATAGAATGAAAGAAATCAAAGAAGACCTAAATATATGGGGATATATACCATGTTCATAAATTTGAAGATTCACTATTCCAAGATATTTATTTTTTCCCACACTAATCTGTAGATTCAAAGTAATCCCATTCAAAATCCTGGCAGATTTTTTCTTTTCGGTAGAAATTGACAAGTTGATTCTAAAATTTTTATGTAAAGGCAGAAGAACTAGAATTTTGGAAAACAAAAAAAAAAGTTGGAAGGTTGACAGTAACTGATTTTAAAACTTACTATAAACTACAACAATCGAGACAATACCACAAAGGTGCAAAGGCATTTCAAAGAAAAAAAAAAGTTTTTCTCAATAAATTTTCATTGGAACAATTGGATGTCATATGCAAAGAGGAAAAGAAAAAAAACTCATGGCTTCCAGAGCAGATGGCACATGAACTGGGGGTGAAGGCTGGGTGTATTTACACACAAGCCTGGCATACCTCTGCCTCACTGTAGGCAAAGTCCATATGGCCTGCGGAACGCACATTTGAGAGGCTGCCTCCCTACCTAAAAATTTTTTACAAGAACCTTGATTCATGCTTTACACCATATACAAAAAATAATTCAAATCAGAACATGAAGTAACTAAAACTATAAACCTTAAACTGTGCAACTGCTGAAAGAAAGCATAGGAAAAAGTCTTTATGTCCTTGTATGATATATTAAAATTTTTTTGATAAGTCAAACTTCATCAGAATGGAGAACTTTAGCTCCTCAAAAGACATTCTTAAGAAAATGAAAAGACATGCTACAGACTAGAAGCTGTTTACAAATTACGAATTTGACAAATGACTTCAGTATCAAAAATATATAAAGAACTCTAAAAAAATAATAAGAAAACAAACAACCCAATAGAAGGTCACAAAAGATTTGAAGAGACACTTCACCAATGTAGATATACAGACGGCAAATAAGCACATATGAGACAACCTTCAACATCACTCGTCATTATGGAAATGTAGGTAGAAACCAGATACCACAACATGCCAATTATAAAGGCTAAAATGACAAGGAGGAAAAAAATCTGATAGTACCAGATGTTGGTGAGAATGTAGAACTCCAACATCAGGGAGAATGCAAAACTGTACATATAGTCATTCCAGGGTTCACTTTGGTAAACAGTTCGGCAATTTCTCATAAAGTTAAACCTACACTTAACATATAACCCAGCAAACCTAATATATGACTTAATGTAAGTCTCAAACATATGACTTAACCTATGACCCAGCACTCTTATGCCCAGGTATGTACCCAAGTTAAATAAGAGCTATGTTGACACCAAAACTAGTCAATGACTGACTCTAGCAGCTTTATTCATAATAGAATGAATGATGAAGTCATTCAAACTGGGAGCATCAGAAATGTTCTTCATTTGCCAAATGGATAAACATACCAGTATAGTCCTACAATGGACTATTGCTGCTCGGTAATAAAAAGAAATGTCTGATCCAGGTAACAGCATAGATAAAAAATGCATTGTGCTAAGTTGAAGCCAGAGTCAAAAGACTACATATCGTATGACTTCATTTATAGGACTTTCTGGAAAAGGCAAAACCATTGAGACAGTAGGCAAGCAGTGGTTGCCTGGAGTGGGAGTAGGGTTTGACTACCAAGGAGCACAGGTCATTTTGGAAGACAGTGATAGAACTGTTATAGATCTTGATTTGTGGGAGTAATATGACTGTATGTTGGTCAAAACTCATAGAAATGTACACTAAAATGGGTGAATTTTATTAGATGCAAAAAACAATCTAACCAATAGCATCAGAAAGGGCTTCATAGGGGCGCCTGGGTGGCACAGCGGTTGGGCGTCTGCCTTCGGCTCAGGGCGTGATCCCGGCGTTACGGGATCGACCCACATCAGGCTCCTCTGCTGTGAGCCTGCTTCTTCCTCTCCCACTCCCCCTGCGTGTGTTCCCTCTCTCGGCTAGCTGTCTCTATCTCTGTCAAATAAATAAATAAAATCTTTAAAAAAAAAAAAAAAAGAAAGAAAGAAAGGGCTTCATAAAATGCCCAGGTCTTGAAAGGTTTGAAGGTGTACAGGTGGGCAGTAGGGATGAGCTCAAGGGACACAGGATTTGCAAGGGCTTAAAGGTAGCAAACATATGAAGTTTTATGTACTTTCCAGTTGTTTGGAAAGTCAGAAGTCGAAAGTACGCAGTGGGAGACGTGACCAGAAGAAGTAGACAGAGACAATACCACAGAGGTGCAAATTTGGTAGATTTGCTTAAGAAGTCTTTGGTAAAGATTTTCCTACTTACTTACTTCTTTATTTATTAAATATTTATTTTGTTTATTTTATAGACAAAAGTGGTTTTAAAATATGTAAATGATAAGTGTATAAAGAAGAAACGCTTTAAGATAAGAGATGGGAGATACCAGATAGTTTTATGTTCTTTTTTTTTTTAATGCAGCCAACTAAAATGTTTGCTTTTATTTTAATACTCTGGCCTTCCTGCTTGCTTGTTTTTAAATTGCCTTTTTTTAAAATTTAAATTCAATTAATTAACATATAATGTATTATTAGTTTCAGAGGTAGAGTTCAGTGATTCATCAGTCTTATATAACACCCAGTGCTCATTACATCCCATGCCCTCCTTAATGCCCATCACCCAGTTATCTCAAGACTTCCAATATTTAATTACAAGACTTACACTGTTGCATGTTTATGATTATATCCATTATTTCCAAGCTCTGCAGGTATCTGCCCCCCCCTTGAAGCCTTTGCAAGAATGCCTTCTTCTGCCCCATTTGCCCCCAGATAACTGTGTGGCTCCCCTTCTCAGTTTATTCAGGTCTTTGTTCAAAGCAGCCTCCTCAGAGAGGCTTTCCCTCACCACCCCTTCAAAACCAAGGCACCCCCTCCTATAATCTCCCTCTCTTCCCTTTACCCCACTTCATTTATCCTGGTAATGCACACTGTCTCTTGACATTTATTCATGTGTTGACTTGTTTGCTCTCTCCCTTCTTTAAAATCTCTGGTAAGATCAGGGTCTGTCCACAGTACATCCCTGGAGCCTGACACTTTTTGACATAAACCATACATGCAAAGGCCCTGAGGTACAAATGACTATCACATGCTAAAAGAGCAGGAAGAAGGCCAGTATGACGAGAGGGAGAGGGCCAGGAGATGAGCTAAGAGAGATAGGCAGGGGCCAGATCACGAAGGCCTTTGTAGACCACAGCAAGGGGTTTGGGTTTAATTCTGAGTATAATAGGTGGCCTCCAGAGAGTTGTAAGCTGGGAGGAGGGTAGGGAGGGGCAGATAATTATCTGATTATATTTAATCTAAAGAGCATTCTTGCTGCTGTATGAAGACTAGATAAAACAGGGCAAAGAGTAAAGCAGGGGAACCAGTTATAAAGGTTACCGGAACAGTCAGTCCAAGGGATGAGATTTTGACTCGGATTAGGGGGTAGCAATGAAGATAGACAGAAGTAGATAGAAGGCTTATGGGTGGATCTTGGCAATCTGTTGGTGAATTGGGTATGGAATGTGGGACAGACAAAAAAGGCAAGGATAACTCCCAAGTTTAAGGACCTGAGCAACTGAGTGGATGGTGGTAGCATTTGAGGTGGGAGGGTCTGAGGGAAATATACCTTGGGTGAGGGGCTGGGGTAGAAAGTGGAAAATTTTTTGCTTTTGTTCCATGAACACCAAGGGGCAAAGAGGCTCTTTTTTTCATCTTAAAGTATTTTTTAATTGAGATATAGTTGACATATAATAATATATTGGTTTCAGGTGTACAGCCTAATGATTCAGTATTTTTTTTTTAAAGAACTTGGATTTCAGTATTTTTCTGTCTTTAGCTGGTGTCTTGGTTTGGGCTGCAATGATAAAGCAGATAAAGTACCATAGACCAGTTGGCTCATAAAGAACAGAAATGTGTCTCTTACAGTTCTGGAGGCTGGAAGTCTGAGATCCGGCTCCATGGTCAGGCTCTGGTGAGGACTGTCTTCCAGGCTGCAGACTGCTGACACTTGGGCAGAGAGAGGAAGCAAGGTCTCTTGTGACTCGTCTAAGGGCACTAATCCCATTCCTGGGGGCTGCTACCTCATGACCTCATCTTATCCTAATTACCTCCCAAAGGCCCCATCTCCTAATACCATCCTGCTAGGGGTTAGGGTTTCAATATATGAATTTTGGAAGGACACAGTCCGTTGATAACAGTTGGGAAAATGAAGGGTTTTAATCAGGGGAGGGACTTAGTTTTTATCTTAAACAGCTGCTCTGGCAGCCTGTGGCCCACGCGTGGGAAGGATGAGATCAGGAGTCAGACCGGTTGGTGATTTAGGCAAAGAAATCCTGGGCCCACCCTAGAGCAGTGGACACAGGAAGGGGCAGAATCGGTGGGAAAGGGTGACAGACAGATCTCACAGGTGGCAGGGAGGGGTGAATCCGAGACGACATTCCCACTTACACACTCAGAGACATCCAAGGAGAACTGGGTTTGAGGGATGTGTAGAGGTAATTTTATCAGTTTGGATGAATTGGGTGGCTCTATAACTTTAAGAAGGGACTTGATTTTTCACTCTAACACTGTTTGCATCCAGCCCCCAGCAGTATACCCGAATACTAGGGAAGCTTCCACCGCAGAGTGGGAGTGAACCCGGTTGGAACTCAGAAGGCTGTAGCGGGGAGTCTGAATAAGGTGACAGCTCAGGGTTTGCCCTGTGTCCTGTATGCCAGCATCTCTAAGCAGCTGTGACCCTGAATGTCTCCTCGCTGTATCAGATTGCATGTTCACTGGAGGAAGGACTCAGGGAGGACAGAGGTACGACTTACAGAGGAAAATCTCATCTTTGGAGAGGTGGCAGTCTAAATGGAACAGCGAATGTGAGGACCCTTCTCTGTGGATGACACAGTCAGAGCTCCTGCAGAATTATGTCTTGGGTGGAGCTGACTTCCCCCTGAGCCCTCATTTCAGGGAGTGTCTCATTCCACCCGTTTACGCCACAGCTTCTGGTGTGTTCTGGGTTGACCCCTTTCCTTCCTTGTCTAGACTCTGGTCCCGCTGACATGTCTTTGCTTTGCTGTCCTCTGCCAGATTCAGTGACTATTTTTAAATCCTACCTTGGTCCCTTGTGTTTCAGCCCGAGAGGAAGTTCGGAGTGGTGGTGGTTGGCGTTGGCAGGGCCGGCTCTGTGCGGATCAGGGACTTGCGGAACCCACATGCTTCCTCGGCATTCCTGAACCTGATCGGCTTCGTGTCCAGGTGCCTTGTCATGCATGGCAAGACCAGGGCTTAGAACATAGAGATTCTCCAGGCCCAGGAGAGAGAGAGCCGGCTCTGGGTCATTCCAGAGAACCGTGTTCACGCTCAGGGTCAGCCCCACGAGATCTCAAGTTGGGGTGGGGCCGGGAGCTGGAGTGCCGGATCTGCAGCTGGGAGGTACAGCGAGTCAGCCTGCGAAGACAAAGGCAAGGAAGATGAGAGCAGGGCCTGATGCTTACAGAAGGGCCACAGTGAACACACGGTGGGCTGGCCTGAAGAAGGCCATCAGGGGTGCCAGTTAATCATTTATCAGTCACCATGGTAGCCGTCCACGCGGTGGCCCTGGGCTGGAAAGCCTTACCAGTTATTTGACACTGATACCATTATCAACCTCACCTCACAGATAAAGAAACTGAGCCACAGAGAGGTTATGTAATTTGCCTGTGGCCACACAGCCAGCAAGTCTAAGACCTGGATTTGGATACAGGTCTACTTGATTCCAAAGCCCATCATCTAAGCAACATGTATTCTTTTCCCTTTGATAATTCTGAGCCTCACTTTTATCTCCTGTAACTTCATTTATCTCCTATAACTCAGTCAAAACCAAACTTCCCACCCTGTTTCTTCTCCGACCCACACTCAGTCAGCACCTTCCTCCACCGCTCACCACGTCCTTACTTACGCCACTCACCAAACTCTGTGTGATGTGATTGATTAGTGTTAACTATGGGCAAGATGTAGGCAAGTGTGTTGGCTGAGGAGAAGGCGGGGAGCTACTTAGGCACCTCTCTCTGCTTTGTAGTGCTTTCGAGAAATCAAACAAAGCATGATTAACTATTGAGATGGTCCACACAGACACTCTGGGGCACTAGAGTAACCCAGAAGTGGTAGGAATCTGCCCTTGGTCAATCTTTGCACATAAATAGGAGATCAAAGTTATTATTAACCAGCACTGTAACTCCGTCGCACCCCTGCCTGAGGCTGGATTGAACACAGCGCTTGGGCTCAAGGCTGAAGTGGGGCCTCTCCTTGTCCCTTAAACTCCTGTCCTCTGCTAGCTGGCTGCCATGACTGATACAGTGGCAACCCCTGAATGACTCAAGTCATGTGGGAAGATGGCCAGCTCATACCCCTGCTTTACTTCACCCCTGCCTGTATCACACTGTTCCCCTTCTCACATACTCTGTCTCTCATCGCCTACCTGCTAAGTCCTACCATCTCCCCAGGAACCCCACTCTGAAACCCAAAATGAGATGTTCCTTGCCTTCACTGAATTACCCACCTGAACCCCCAAACAAGACATTTCTCTTGTTAGTCTTGGTTGATATTATATATTTACATGTGTGATGTGTGTCTTCCTTCTTTTAGACTTTGAGTGAAGTCTGGCAGTCAGAGCGCTCGGCAAATGCTTGGAGCGGCTGTGATCATAGAGACGCGTCTCATGAGATAAAAGATCAGTTGCCTTTATTTTAGAGATGGAGTAAATTCAAAGACTGCCATGTCATTCAGGCTGTTAACAGTGCCGGGTTTCTTTTTTTTTTTTTTAAAGATTTTATTTATTTATGTGACAGAGAGACAACCAGCGAGAGAGGGAACACAAGCAGGGGGAGTGGGAGAGGAAGAAGCAGGCTCCCAGCGGAGGAGCCCGATGTGGGGCTCCATCCCAGGAACGTTGGGATCACGCCCTGAGCCAAAGGCAGACGCTTAACGACTGCACCACCCCGGCGCCCCCGGGTCTCTTGACTTAAACCCTGAGGCTGTTTTTCTCACTCTGTGGTGGAAAATGTCCTGGACGTGGGAGGGAGGGAATTAACTTCTTCATTTCCAAAAGCTGGTGACCAGGACATCACTGGGAGGAGAGGAGAAGGATGGTGCCCCTTTACGTGACACCCTGTGTACTTCTGAGTTACATTTTTGTTATTCTCAAATAGACGAGAGCTTGGGAACATTGATGAAGTCCAGCAGATTTCTTTGGAAGATGCTCTCTCCAGTCAAGAGGTTGAGGTTGCTTATATCTGCAGTGAAAGCTCCAGCCACGAGGACTACATCAGGTGGGTTTTCAACGTAGGCGGTCCTTACCTTGCACAGTAGTGAAGGAATGTGGAAATGACTGGGCAAGCTGAAACCTCGCAAAGAAATGTTAATAACAGACGGGGTAAGTTACAGTGGCGCCAGCTCTGTCCGTTGTGCTTTCAACAGTTTAAATATCTCTGAGAGTTCCTTTCCTATGAACTGTTTTTGCCATGAGATAAGTGAGGAAAGAACGTAGTGGTGGCCTCGGAGGGGGGAGATGACAGAGCAAGAGAAGTGACACGTCTCCTGCCCCACCTTCAGATTCCAAGCCTAGAGTCCTTCAAGCGTTTGGCGGGGCTGAGCCTGGGAGGAGGGGCCCCACGCCTGACCTGGCAGCTAACAGGGCAGTTCCAGCCACTTCCCTGAATCTCACTTCCCTTCCAGGTCCTTACGTTAAATTGCAGCTGCCAGCCATGCCGTTCCCCAGGAGTCAGCTGCTCCCTCCTTGTCACTTCAACTCTGGTGTGGAAAGAAACACCTTTCCTTGGTTCCCTTTATCCTTCTTTGAGCCCAGAGTGTATTTCCTTAAAAAGGTGATTTCGTAATTCTCGTCTTATAAATGTTTGTACCTTAGGAGTATCTGGAGGATAAAATCTAAACGTCTGAGCATAGCATTCTAGGTTCCTCAGAGTCAGGCTCTCAGCTACTTTTATGACTTGGTTTCCCTCTACTCCCGGTAGTTACTCCCCTGCCATGCTGAAATTCATACTATTATCCAGATGGGCAAGTCTCCATTCAACACCCAAGCCTCCATATGCTGCCCAGAGTGAAATCCCTTCATCTTGCTTGTTGCTCCTGAAAAACGCCTACGCATCTTCCAGATGTTACTGGAATCTTCCAGGGGGCGTCAGGCAGAGCTGGCTGTTCACGGGTTCGGTCGTCTTTGGTTATGGCTGTCATGTGATGATAGGCAATGTACATGTTGATGTCTTCCGTTTCTCCTCCAGAGTAGCCGGCAAAGAGTACCTAGTTGAATGGATGAGTGTTCAAATTAACACACACCTAGAACGCCTCTTCAGCACAGTAGAAAGTAACAGAAGTACAATTCTTCCTCCTTATCCTCTGGCCCTGATTCTCTGCATTCCTTCGTGACGCAGAGACATATATGTATTTAGAACAGCCCATTCTGTGGCATGCAGGGCATTTTAGTGAAGCTTACTTGAAGTGTATTTTTTTTTCTCTCTCTTTTTTCCAAAGGCAGTTCCTTAATGCTGGCAAACATGTCCTTGTGGAATATCCCATGACACTGTCTTGGGCAGCAGCGCAGGACCTGTGGAAGCTGGCTGAGCAGAAAGGTGACGTATGTTCTGTCTGTCGAACACAGACCCTCTTTTAGAGTTTCTGCCTCTAAGATGTCTTTGGAACCATCTTTAGGCCTTTAAAACTTACGCCTATGTCAGATATGTCCTGTGGGCTCCCAGCCCCCTAGCCATCCCCTGTACTGTAGGCACGCATAATGGGTGCGTGTGGAGGGCCAACAGGGTAGAGGGATGAGTGGGAATTTGCAAACTTCTGTTAGAAACGTATCAGCTTCTTTTACCCTAATGAAAAGTATGAATTAGCTTCGACTTATGCTAGTGTCATATTATTCTGCTGTTATTCTTATGTTACGTACATTGCTAATGGAAAAATGTCCAAATCAGAGTAATTGCTTGTCTTATCTGCATACTTTGTAGTTTGTGTTGTTTCTTAAGAGGAGTATCATTTATCAAATATTTACTATATGCCAGACACTTGGGAACTCTACTAAGCACTTTATGTGTCATTTTATTTTTAATTCTCCTAGAAACCCTTGGAGGTAGGTTCTTTTCTCTGGCTTATGTAAAGGAATGTTACATAATTCCTTATGTAAAGGCATCCATGCTTCAGAGAAGTTAAGTAATTTGTGCCAGATTACAAAATTAGTAACATGATTACGAATTGGGAGAATGAGATTTGAATTCAATCCTTTCTGGCTCTGAAGTTGACATTGTTCCTGTAAGCCATACTGCCCTCCAGAGATTTTTGTTTTTACGCTTCCCCCGCAAGT
Source organism: Ailuropoda melanoleuca (assembly GCF_002007445.2). Classification (NCBI taxonomy): domain Eukaryota; kingdom Metazoa; phylum Chordata; class Mammalia; order Carnivora; family Ursidae; genus Ailuropoda; species Ailuropoda melanoleuca. The sequence continues at coordinate 118,063,127 of NC_048218.1, read as the reverse complement.
CCCTTTATGGAGGCAACAAGAATTAACAAGAATATTTAGGGATTACAGGATCTAGTTAAATAAACAGACTCTGTTTCAACATTTGTTACTGAAAATCTTTAATACATAAGCCAAGTATGGTGAACACTTACATGAAAATCACCAAAGAAAGCACCCTGCGCAGATCACTAGTGTAGACTGCTGGGACTTTGCTGGAACTCTCGTAGCACTCTGTAGCCCTGGGATGTACTGCTGAAGAACAGAGCCCGTCTTTCCCCTTGGTAAGCCCAGCGCTAAACGCTGCCTAGAACTGAGGAAGGCTTCAGGAGGCGTTGGGTGAAGGAGCCGATAGATGATTATGGATGGGAGTGAGAGGAGGTTTGAGGCCATCACCTTTGTTATTCTTTTCTCATGGCACAGATGTCTATGGACAAAGAACAAGATACTAAATACCCCATAGATTTCTTGCTAATTGCAAAGAAAAAAATGTACTTTTACAATGAAGAACTCTGTTGTTATCATCCTAACCAAATGATTGCTGACATGGGTCCATCTGATATCACAGACCATCTGATGTCATATACACAGCATCAACCATATAATTGAGATTTACAGGTAAAACACGGATAAAGGACCATATTAAAGGACACTGTAAAAAAAATCAAGCAAACTAGAATGTGGAACACTCTGCAAAAAAATAGGCCAAGTTTCTCCAGAAAGATATTATCCTGCACGTAGTGACTTCCAGAGTGAATACAGAAAGAAGGGAAAAGACTACACTTTACACTGGAGAAAGCAGACACTACCTCAGCTAGTTAACTAAAATTAACATCAGCTATGGTAAGTCACGGTAAGACGATGTACCTTCAGGGGTGCCTGGGTGGCACAGCGGTTAAGCGTCTGCCTTCGGCTCAGGGCGTGATCCCGACGTTATGGGATCGAGCCCCATCAGGCTCCTCCGCTATGAGCCTGCTTCTTCCTCTCCCACTCCCCTGCTTGTGTTCCCTCTCTCATTGGCTGTCTCTATCTCTGTCAAATAAATAAATAAAATCTTAAAAAAAAAAAAAAAAAAGACGATGTACCTTCAGTGTAATATGATGAGAAAGGCCCATTATCTCTGTAGTTTCCCCCCAAAACATAGCCTCAGTGCAATCATGAAAATAGCACCAGAAAAATCCCAGTTGAGGAGCATTCTACAAAAATGCCTGAGCAATACTCTTCAGCACGGTCAAGGTCATTAAAAAACAAAAGAGGTCTAAGAAACTTTCCAACCTAAGAGGAGGCCAAGGACATTCTGACTAAATGTCATGTGGTATCCTGAAACAGAAAAAGCGCCTTAGGTATGAACTAATGAAATCCGAATAAAATATGGTTAGGTAATTTTTTTTTTAAATGAGAAAAAATAATAAGGATCCATGTTATTTTAGAGCCTTGGTATTAGCTGCATAAGCGAGCAGAATCTGGGTGGATTGTAGAGGTCATAAATGGCTTTAAAAAAGAAAGAGTGTCCCTCCCCCACTTGGGCTCGTGCTCGCTCTCTCGCTCTCACTCACTGTTAAACAAAGTCTTTAAAAAAAAAGGTTAAGTCTGAGCATATAATGTACAGCATGTAAGTATAATTAAAATGCTTGCGAGTTGCTGAAAGTAGGCCTTACACATTATCTCACACACACACACACACACACACACACACACACAGTTAACTGTGCAGGGCGATGGACGTGTTGTCTTTCCCTTGGTAATCATTCCACAGTGTATATGCTTACAAATCAACAGGTCGTACACTTTAAACATATATATGTGACACTTACTCCTCAGTTTAAGAAAATGGAAAAAAATTGAGGAAATTACGTACTGTCATCTAAGCCTCAGATTAGAGATTCAGACCCCATTCAAATTTTCCCGGTTTTCCTAATAACATCTTTTATAGCAAAATGATTGAGTTTAAAACCACATATTGTCTTCAGTTGACACATCACACTGTCTCTGCTCTGGACAGTTCCTTAGTCTCCTTGGTAGTTAGGAAGATTACAGGCCAGTTATTTTGTAGAATGTTCTAAATTTGGGTTTATCTGATGTGTCTTCGTGATCAGATTCAGGGTGGGCAGCTTTCACAGGAATGTTACAGAACCAATGCTGTGTTCTTCCAAGTGAAAGAAGCGGCATCCCATTCAGTTTGTCCGTTAATAATTATATCATTGGATTAAGGTGGTGCCTGCCAGGTTTCTACACTGGAAGTTACTTCTTACCCCTTTGTATTCATGATTATTTTGTGGGGAGGTAGTTTGAAACTTGACAAATATCCATTATTTATCACACTTTCTGATTATTCATTTATGAATTTATATCAACATGGATTGATTCATGGCTTCCTTTTTTAATTAAATGCATTATAGTCCACTTTATTTTGATATTAAAATTGTTTCATATGTGATTAGTGGGGACCTTTTCATCGCTAGCTTTTGTGTCATTTAATATTTCCATTATTCTTTGAGCAGTTCCTTGCTTTCCGGCATGAACTGGTTTGTGTTCCTTGTGTACTTTCTCTGCCTCAGCTGCGCCCTTAGCCATTTCTCCAAGGAGCTAAGGTTCATTTAGTGGTGAATGGTTTTTTTTTTTTTTAATTTTTAAATTGAGGTATAACTGATATATAACATTATATTAGTTTCGGGTAAACAGTGTAATGATCCCATGTTTTTATATATTGTAAAATGATCATCACAATAAGTTAACACCCATCACCACACAGTTACAGTTTTTTTCTTGTGATGAGAACTTTCAAGGTCTGTTCTCTTGGCAACTTGCAAGTATATAGTACAGTGCTAACTACTGTTACTATGCTGTACATTATATTTCCATGACAGTATCATCCCAGTTATAATTGGAAGTTTGGACCTTTTGCCCACCCTCACCTATTTTGCCCACCCCCCACCCCCTACCTCTTAGAGCCACCAGTCTGTTCTCTGTATCCGCTCAGTTCGAATCTGTCAGTTTGGTGGCTTTTTTTGTTTTTGTTTGTTTGTTTTTAGATTCCACATGTAAGTGAGATCATGTGCTGTCTTTCTTGGACTTATTTCACTTAGCATAATGCCCTCAGGATCCCCCTATTTTGTTGCAAATGGCAAGATTACCTTCTCTTTTATGGCTGAATAATATTCCATTGAACATTTATGTCACCCTTTCTTTATCCAGTCATCCATGAGTTGACATTAGGTTGTTTCCCTGTCCTAGTAAATAATACTACAGTGAGCAGGAGAGTGCAGATACCTTATGGAGTTACTGTTTTCATTTCCTTTGGCTAAATGCCCAGAAGTGGGATTGCCAGATCGTGTGGTAGCTCTGTTTTTAAGTTTTGGAGGAAACTCCACACTGTTTCCTGTGGTAGCTGCACCAGTTTATGTTCCCAGCATCGGTGCAATAAATTCTGTTTTGCCATCAAGCTTTGTACTCTAGGTGTGATCCACAGAAAGATCTAGGAATATGTGTATATGAATTTGTGTGTGTGTGTGTGTGTGTATGCTGTGGTTACCACATGTGTTTATCACAATAGATCACTGAGTGAATGAGAGAAAAGCAAAGATTCAGTTGAAAGATAAGTCTTTTATTTATTTGTTATTCAAATCCAATTAGCCAACATAGAGCACATCATTAGTTTCAGATGTAGAGTTCGGGAATTCATCGATTGCATATAACACCCAGTGCTCATCACATCACGTGCCCTCCTTAGTGCCCATCACCCAGTTACCCCACCCCCCCGCCCACCTCCTCTCCAGCGACCCTCAGTTTGTTTCCCATGGTTGAGAGTCTCTCATGGTTTGTGTCCCTCTCTGATTTCTTCCCAGTTTCCCCTCCCTTCCCCTATCATCCTCTGTGCTGTTTCTTACATTCCTCATTTGAGTGAAACCATATGATAATTGTCTTTCTCTGATGAACTTATTTCGCTCAGCATAATACACTCCAGTTCTATCCATGTCAACGTAAATGGTAAGATTTTTATCCTTTTGATGGCTGAGTAATATTCCATTGTAGATATATACCACATCTTTGATAAAGTCTTTTTTTTAAGATATTTATTTATTTAGAGAGAACATGAGTGGGGGGAGGGGCCGAGGAAAGGAGGACAGGAAATCTCAAGCAGACTCCATGCTGAGCGTGGAGCCCAACACGGGGTTCAGTCCCACAACACTGAGATCATGACCTGAGCTGAAATCAAGAGTCAGACACTCAACCAGCTGAGCTACCCAGGCAATGAAAGATAAAAAAATTATTTAACGACCAGGGATAAGGAAATACAGAAATGGAAATATAAAAATAGTTCTGAAGAGAACAGAACATGCTCCAGAACATGGTCCAACTTCCCAGATGCCTAGGTCCCCTCATAGGCATGTGAATATGGATAAAACCACCACAGGAGAGAAGCTTCCGCTTATTGTAAAAAGCTTTCTTTGCCACATTCATGGGCTAGGTAGTGGCCAGAAGGAATCTCACTCTCCCACACACCTAACTCTCCAGAGATTCAGGCGATATGCCTGCTTACTCGTAAGGTGCAAGAACAAGCCCCCCACATTCTGCAGTTTTCTGTGAAGCTGGGATAAGCAATGGCCATTGTCCCAGGAGCATCTCCCAGTGTCCCAGATTTCCCTCTGTGTTTATGTGAAAGTATAGATCTTAAACACACTTTATACTGAATCACAAAATAGTTCTTAAGTATTTTTTCCAGACTCATGGCCAATGTGCACGCGAAAAGATGCTCAATGTCACGAATCAGGAAAATGCAAATGAAAACCCCAATGAGTTATCATCACCTCACACCCATTAGAATGGCTGTTATCAAGAAGAAAAGAGACAACAGGTGCTGGTAAAAGGTGAAAAGGATGGTCACATACACTGTTAGTGGGAAACTATGGAGGTTCCTCAAAAAATTAAAAATAGGTCTACCATACACTCCAGCAATTTCACTTCTGGGTGTTTATCCAAAGAAAATGAAAGTGGGATTTTGACAAGATACATGCACTCCCATATTTATCACCACATTATTCACAATAGCAACAACCCAAATGCCCATCAACAGATGAGTATTTTTAAAAAGTATGGTACATACACAAAGTGGAATATTCAGTGATGGGAAAGGAGGACGTCCTGCCATTTACAACAACATGGGCGGTTCCTGAGCACAACATGCTAAGTCAGATAAGTCAGAGAAGGACAAGCACTACATGATATCCCTCATATGTGGAGTCTAGAAAGTCAAACCTGTAAAAAGACCCAGTGAAATGGTTGATTACCAAGGGATAGGATGTGTGCGGGGGAAATATTTATAATATTTATAATGTACAAACTTGTAGCAAGTACTAAATAAGCCATAAAGATATAAAAATCAATAAATAAAAATAAAAGGGAAATATTAAGCAAAACACTTGAACAAAAGAGCTTTAATCGTGCTTTAAGTTTTTCCTTGCTTTGTTTTTGTCTTGTGGACAAAAGAGGTCGGTAATATGTGGGGAATATATATGAAAAAAATAGGCATGTGAGACTAGTTGAAAATAAAGAGCTATCGAAGGGGGGAGATAGTTCTGGTATTTTATGAGACTTCTAGCCTAGATAAGAAAAAGGTACCAGAGCAAAAGTTTTTAACAGCTTTATTTTATAATCCAAAATTTTAGTTGTGAATATATTATTTATCCTCCCTCCAACCTGGGTAATTTGAGAAAAATCACTTGGTTCTTCCGGTTCTTTGAAACGAAGAGTCTAATTTTAGCTCTCTCCAGTCCCCACAGTTCCTAGTCGGCTCTGTGTTTTGTAGATTTTTGGGCTGCACTGCCCCCTTCTGGCTAGAAGAGAAATTAACACTCGGCTCAGACACTTCCCCGACGTCGTCTTGCCTTTGGGGCAGGTGGATATCATCTTTCTTAGATTTTGATTTCTGTTGCAAGCCTAGAACTGGCACACCTTCAGCGGGGCTATGTAAGGGTGCAGTGGTATCCCGGGGGGTTCTGCGGTCTCTGTGTCCTGTGCTGTGGGAAGACAGACCTAGAATCTGGGGTGCACATCTCTACGCAACCGATGATGGCTGCCTTTTTTACTCCGATTTTTGTCGCGACAGGGAAGGTGTTGCACGAGGAGCATGTTGAACTCTTGATGGAGGAGTTTGCCTTCCTGAAAAAAGAAGTGGTGGGGAAAGACCTGCTGAAAGGGTCCCTTCTCTTCACAGGTCAGTTTGAGGTGGGATCACAGGTCATGTGGAACTGGTGAGGCGGCCCGCTAACTGGGTTCTTTCCTAGCTCCCTAGGATGTTAGTTTGCATTCATTTTGCTCAAGATTCTCTCACTGAAGGCCAATTTAACGTTATCTTCCCATGCTTCCACAAACAATAAAAATACTTATTTTTCTTCTTTCTTCAAATGAGATTTAAGTGCTTGGTGGGCCTTAGGTAAAAATTATGTTAGAAATCTGGAGTTTACTAATGCTCCTGTCCCAACTTACTAGGTGTAGAATTTTCCTCATTAAATCTTAACAAATTGGAGATTGTTTTTCCATAGGAGGTTCAAAATGGGCCAAGACAGGTTCTTGGGGAGAACATTTTTATTCTCTCTGCAGAGCAAATTGATTATGCATAGCCCCTTTCTTCCTCCAATAAGTTACAAGGACATTGGCTGCAGCCAGAATATTTGATCTACCGTGTATTTGATTATTTATCTTGGTCATTATTTGAGTAGCTCCATTAGCAATAGGAATGAGCATCCTTAAGGCTCCTGCTCTTGGGGTCACCTTTGTATGGACTCCTATGTGACTATACCCTAGGGCGTCTGGGCACCTCTCCTGAGGGCTCTCTTTATGGAAGCAAAACCCTGATATGGCCAGGTATTGTTAAGTGGTAAAACCATTCATCTCCTCGTGAACTTCCAGAAAATAACAGTGGAACATGATTTCGAAATCCACCTTCATCTCTTAAACTAATGATAGAGTTGTTGTAACAAATAATAACCATTAATAACCAAGGAACTGTGCTAAGTACGTGACATGCATTAGTGCATGTGAATTGATAGGATAATCCTAGGAAGTGGGTATTTACGCCCCCATTACACTGGAAAAAAAGGAAGATCAGAGACGTAGGTAGCTTCACAAAGTTCACAATCTGTGGCAGAGCCAGATTAGAGCTCAGGCATCTGACTTCACGGCTCAGACGCGTGATGGCCGCTCTGTCCTCGAAAGCACAAGAGCAGACGGTAACCAGCTGAGAAGGAGACACCTTTCTGTTGTGAGTCTGACACCTAGGTCCTCGTGATTTCAAACCGTGCTGTCCATGAAACTTACAGTTTTGTTGGCTTTTATTTACAACTTATCTTTTTTAAAGCATAGTCATAATTATGAATTTCTAGTCGGTATCAAATTTACAAGAAATCGTTGGTGTATAAATGATGTAACAGGTGTGTAGTCTTTTCAATTTGGATTATGTTTAAAATTTGGACTGGGGACAGTCAGGAGCAAGATCTTGACCACACCTATGTCTCACACAAATATTCTTTTGAATGTACTTTTGTATAGGAGATTATGAAGACTAAGAAAACACTTAACACTGTATCGATTTTCTGGATATTGACATAGTTGATAGGTATTGCTGTTTTCTTCATAGCTATCATGGCACCTTCCCCAAACTGTGATTTATATAGTTATATGGTATTTATAGGAGGAATATAGATTTGCGGGGCTACAATACCTTGATTCTTCTTCTTTTACAAGACTTCGAGTCACCAACTGGAGAGGGTGTAGGTGTTTGTATATGTAAGCGTATATATGTTTACTGTATGTAAACTATACATCCATATCCATATATGGATAGATCTAATATATATATGAGAAGCCTGAAATATTTTTATTATCCTTTGGACTAGACGGACTACTGTTTCCAATAAAATGTCTTATTTTCCTAACAAAATTGAATTAAATAAACAGGAAAAAAGAGAGATGCTTTTATGAAAGAGTTTCCATTCAGGCCTCTAAATATCCGTCGTCATCTTGCCCCCCACGCCGGGAGGCAAGGTTGCTTTGCCCCTGCCACAGCCCCCTGCCCACAGTTCCCATGGTTTTTGTCATTCCCCACAGCCAGCCCGTTGGAAGAAGAGCGGTTTGGCTTCCCTGCGTTTAGTGGCATTTCTCGCCTGACCTGGCTGGTCTCCCTCTTCGGGGAGCTTTCTCTCGTATCCGCCACTTTGGAAGAGCGAAAGGAAGATCAATACATGAAAATGAGCGTGTGCTTGGAGACAGAGAACAAACGGTAGGTTGTGAGAAACTGAGAAGCAGGAAACTTTAAGACATGGTCGTGTGTTCACAACGGCCCATCCAGGCAAAGCCCAGAGGGCCTAAACCCCCCGCCCCCAACTCTAGAAGGGCCGTCTGCTTTTGTAGACAGAACAGGTGTGGGGATTTCGCTTCTGTTGCCCCATTTCATCCTCACAGCAGCCTTGGAAGGTAAGTAAGATAAACATGAGCCCCTTTACCAGGAAGCAGATAGAGGCTTACAGAATTTGGGCAGGTTGTCTAGGCCGCACAAGTCAGCAGTATCAGAGGGGGGAGCAGAAGTCCAGTTACCTCCCTGACCCAAATTTTTTCCAATGTTTTATTATGAAAGTTTCAGACACACGGTGAAGTTGGAAGAATTTTGCAGTGAATTCCCAAAACTACCACCTGGATGTTGCTGTTGACATTTTACGTGGCTTGCTTATTTTCACAGGTCCAAATATTCATCCCTCAGTGTGACCAAAATTTAAAGTTCGGTTTCTCAGCTTTATATCATACTGTCCTATGTTCGCAAAATGTTCTAATTCTTTGTTTTTTATACCAAGTCTTTTAAAACAAAAGCATATTCATAGTTTTCCTTGAAAAACACTTAGCTCTGTAAAATATTTAAAACAGCAAGTGTTTTGTAGTGTTTCTACATGTGTTTCCAGGTAGGTGGGTCTCAAGGTAGTAAAAGAAACAGGTGGGTATTTATAAGAAGAGAAAAGTATTGCAGCTATGGTCTGACCATCCCCACAGACAGGTGCATCTCCTGTAGCCAGAGCTGAAGGTCGCTCAGGGTGCTGCAGGAGCACAGGAAAGGGGGACTGGAGAGGTCAGGTCATGCTTCGCAGAGGAAAAGGTGCTTTGCTCAGTCTTGAAATTTGAGTAGGAGTCAGACAGGAAACAAGATGTGAGGGAAGTAGAGACTGACTCCCATGATTGCTAAAGGGAGGCAAGCATCAGGGGAGGGGTTGGGACAGATGGCGAACACCATATTATAAATCCTTAATTTCATATAATACTTTCTACTTCACGGATTGCACTTTCAATCTCACACCACCACAACCGCACAGGGAAAGCGATATGCTTATTCGTGTGCACCGATGAGGAAATCGAAGTGGAGGAAACATCTGACATCTTGGGTTTCCTCAAACTTTAAGACTTCATGTTACAGGGAAGGATGTGAGAAATTTTCTTGGGTGAATCAGAATATTTTGAATATCTCAAACTTATTTGTATCCAGTATTAAAGCAGTGAATAAACAGCATTAATGTTAATTTTTGTCATCACATTATGAAATTTTTTAAAGCCTGGGTGCTTTTAAAACTAGCCGTGGTCTGGGCGCCTGGGTGGCTCAGTCAGTTAAGCGTCTGCCTTTGGCTCAGGTCATGATCTCAGGGTCCTGGAATCAAGCCTGTGTTGGGCTCCCTGCTCAGCAGGGTGCCTGCTTCTCCCTCTCCCTTTGTCCCTCCCCCTGCTCATGCTCTCCCTCTCTAATAAATAAACAAATAAATAAAAATCTTAAAAAAATAAACTAGCTGTGGGCTGAAACTAGTACAATGTTAAATGTCAACTCGGTTAAAACAAAACTAGCCACGGAAATTAATATTTTAGAAGTGAGACCAACTTTTTCATAAGAGTTTGTAAAAATCTTTTATTTTTAAAAATCCAAGTCATAACCAAAAATTTTAGGTGATTGAACCACCGTAGTTTTAGTAGTTTATTAATTTAACTACTGTCTCTTAGATTCTTTGACCTGAATGTGAATTTTTGATTTATAGGCTATCATTGATTCATACATGAATCGTTTTAATAACTTCCAGAATAAAAAACTTGGCTAAACTGCAGCTCTTCAAAGCAAACGGGTCCTTGCCCAGTTTACGTGGCGCTTGGTATAGTGTGCCGTGACAAAGAAAAGCGATCTTATGCTGTGAATGCGGTCTTGGCTTCTGACAGTACCCGGGAGCAATGCTTGGGGTCTGTGGGCTGCTTCTCTCTCCCCCAAAGCTTGTCACAGTCTGCAGGCCAGATTAAAGCTACAAGATGATGTCCTTCTAGGGTTCTTATCGCACATTAGGAGCCTCTGCCAGTTGTTTCCAGACACAATTTAAGTTATAGCTACCGTCAAACAACACAGTAGAATAGAGCAGAACCATAGCTGCGGATGGAAGGAGAGGGGGCATGAGCTTGAAAGGTTACAGTAAGAGGACTAGCAAGACAGAGACCATTACTTGAATCCCCACTGTGCCAGTGGAAGTGTTAGTGAATGTTTATCGAGTGCTTACCGTGTGTGAGGCACAGAGCCCTTTAACAAGGATTTTCTCATACAATCTTTATACCAACTCTCTGAAGTGGGCATTATTACTATCACCTGGGAAACTGAGGCTCAGAGCGGGTAAGAAACTTGCTAAGGGCACAGAACTAAGTGATTGTGTGAGAGTCACACTTAGGCAGCCTGTCTCCTGTCCCCAGATTGTCACATCTTCTCCCCCAAAATGCATGGGAAGGGCACAAGAAAGATATATCCCAGAAAACACACCAGGCCTTGTCTTTCCCTTATGGCAGTCCTCACCCGTCATGGTCTTAGAGCCCAAGGTCATCCAGGAAATCCCAGTGCAGCAGATTCTCAAGCCCGTGTTCTTTCCATCTTACCAGCAGTTTCCACACTTGGTACAAATAAGCAAAATACTTTTAAAATCCAAATCTTATGTGGAGAGTCCGTACATAGCAGAGTTACAAGTTTCAGCTCTCCCGCTGAAGCCAGCTGGCAGGAGTAGTGTCGAAGCCATGCATTCCCCGGCCTGCTTATCCCTCAGGGCCGGGGGAAAGCACTGGTCGGAATCACCATCTCCACCGGGCTTGCAGACACATGCTGGTAGTAGGGATGTGGATGTGGTTAAACAAGGTGAGAAGTAAGAAGCATTTTTGTAGGTAGTCCCTGCCCAAGTTGGCCAATGCAGATGTTTGCAAATGGAAGTTTCACAGAGAGGAAGAGTGGAGAAGCTGTCTGTGAGTTTAAAGCTTGTGTTTTTGTTTGGGATGTCTGGAGCTAAGTGTTGTCCAGGCTCAGAACTGGAGTGGACCAGGTCCCATCCTCAGCCCTACTCCATTCAGCGGGCAGCAAAGTGCCAACATTCACTATCCTCACTTAAATACATGACTAGGAGATTAGGAAACAGGGACTTTTCAAGTTTTTAGCAGATAGGACCAAAAAATAAGGAAGTTATTCTATCAGCATCTCTCCTGATGTCTCCCTACATATATGGGTATTGGCATGGCTCCCCCTTTATGTGCTTCAGGTCTTCTCCTCTTAAACATACACCTCCACACTCTAGTGAGGTCAGCCAGAGGGGAGGACTCCTTTACCCGGGTCGAAGGCAGCCCTGAGCTGCCTGCAACACCCAAAACACTCTCAAGTGACCTGCTTGGGTCCTTTTCCTGTAACCTCACACCTAAATCCTAAGCTTTATCAAGGACCATCAGTGTAGAGGCAGAAAAACCCAAGAGGTAGCTTCCCTTCTTCCTTAGCCATACTGGTCTAACCTGCCCAGCCCAGGCCTGACCTACTGAAGCCCAAAGGAAGAGGAGGGAGGAAATGTGAGGAATGGTGGCAGGAGAGGAAAAGGCTAGACAACTTCAAGTGTACTCAAGATTTAACACCTTCCCTACTCACACTGAAAACTTTATCATTAGCACAACAGTCCAACAGAATTGCCTTGTCCTTCCCCCTGACTCATCCCTTTAGGAAAAGAAGAGGAAGGGGAAAGCAGAGAGAAGTAGCTAGAGGCCACCCACAAGCCATCTCCTTCCCAGAACTTTGTTCTAAGAAGAAGAGGGAGAAAATTTATATGCATGTATATATGTGTGAAAATGTTGAATGCAGAAAATCCATATTAATTTAAAATTGGAAAGAGGCTTAAATATTTGGCAATAATAAAATATTAAATTATATAATCGTGCATGATATGCAGACAAACACAAAACACTACAGGATCATACAAATATTTTAAAATAAGTAAAAGCTGCATAATCAAAAATTAGACTTTATGATTTGTATGCCATATGCATATCGGCAAAAATTTGAAAGGATTGTCTCAAGTTGAAGATTCTTTTATTTAGGTGAAAGAATTGTGACTTTTTTTAAATTTAAAACATCCCTAAATCAACACCATATTGGTTTTAGAATGTATTTTTTTTTTTAAAGATTTTATTTATTTACTCGACAGAGATAGAGACAGCCAGGGAGAGAGGGAACACAAGCAGGGGGAGTGGGAGACGAAGAAGCAGGCTCATAGCGGAGGAGCCTGATGTGGGGCTGGATCCCATAACGGCCGGGATCACGCCCTGAGCCGAAGGCAGACGCTTAACCACTGTGCCACCCAGGCGCCCCTAGAATGTATTTTTAAAAGCAGATTTTATGTTTTTTCTGTCATGTTATTCAATGAAGCTTCTTACTTTAGGTCAGAGCCTACTTAGGGTTCTCTGTGTTTCACTAAGCAGGTAACACGGCTCTGACACACTAAAAAGACAGAAAAGATAATCCTAGAGAAAGGAGGGACTTCAGAGAAGCGGAGTCTGTCCTGTTTGGATTTTAGATTTTTGTGAGTGCTGACCTTAGCAGGAAGCTGGAGAGAAGCATGAAGCAGACACAGGTGCTCTGTTGGTCAGCAGGGATGGCCTGGTGTTTTCTGGCATGTGTGTGGGGCTCAGAGACTTCTTTGAGAATGTGATGAAAGCACTTCTTTCCATTAAAATGCACATTCACATGGAAAAAACAGTTTTGCACACAATCTCAGGTGATGCTGGATTGCCTGTAGCCCCTATCTGGATCCCTTCATCTTTGAGACTCAGATAAAGATAAAAACTGAGAGAAAGAGAGAGAGAGGAAGGGAGGGAGAGAGAAGGGAGGGGGTTGGGGGATGGGCTAAATAGGTGATGGGGATTAGGGAGCGCACTTGTGGTGAGCACTGGGTGACGGTGAGCACTGGGTGAGCATGGGGTGACCTATGCAATTACTGAATCACTATATTGTACACCGGAAACTAATGAAATGCTGTATATTAACTAACTGGAATTAAGATAAAAAACTTTTTAAAAAGTTATGGATAAGCCAGTTACAAAAGGAAAAAACAAACTGATGTTCACACGAAAATCATTGAATGAATTCCCTTGCCTGGTGGCAAAATTAAACGAAGGTCTGTTTGGCAGTGACGTTGGGAACAATCACCCAAGGCCTCTGGGAGGCTAGTGGAGGTCAAGGTGCCCCCTGAGCCACTACACTGAGCACAGCTCCAGGGAGGATGGGGGCAGAACGAAAAGCTGTGAGCGGGCTCTCAGGTGCCTGCAAACATCCGCTTGCACCCCCCTGTAATCTCTAACCTTTACGATCCTTTTGTCTTCGATCCTTTTGTCTTCGCAGGCCGCTCACTTGGATTGAAGAGAAAGGGCCTGGTCTAAAACGAAACAGACACTTAAGCTTCCATTTCAAATCTGGGTCTCTGGAGAATATGCCAAATGTAGGAGTCAATAAGAATATTTTTCTGAAAGATCAAAATATATTTGTCCAGAAACTCTTGGGCCAGTTCTCTGACAAGGAGCTGGCTGCTGAAAAGCGGCGCATCCTGCATTGCCTGTGGCTGGCGGAAGAAATCCAGAAACACTGCTCCGCCCAGAAGTAGGAGAAGGACGCGTGCGGCCCTTCTCAGACGGGACCATGGTTTCCTTTTTATGAAGAGCTGACCTTTCTCTCTATTCTTACAATTAAAGATATCTTGGGTAAACAGTCTTTGTGTGCTGTCCCGAGCTGTGCTGGGAGTGCCATCTGGGAGTCAGGGGCACGTGTTGTAGGGATGAGGAAAGAACTAAGCTCGGTTGAACCGAGCTCAGTGCTTCATCTGCCTGATTTCATTCACTCGTCCCAGCAGCCCTGTCAGGCGGGTATTACCGGGCTTGTTTTCATCAGTACGTTGGAAAATCTGGTTTGGAGTCACCCAGATAGTAAAAAACAGAGCCAGCCTTTAAATCCCACTCATGCACGGAACCACTGCAAAATAGCGTATGGAAGCCTCCCTGCTTTAAGGAAGTTTATTTCCCTCAACAGACTTTCACTGGGTGACTCTGGTGGGTGCTGGGGATTCTAAAAATGAGTAAGACAATAGCCACTGCCCTCGATAACTCACAGCGCGGAAAGGAAAACAAGTCATGCAAACGAGTCACTGTAATGTAATAGGTCCAGTAAAAAAGATACACCCCTGGTCATCTGGAGGGAGGTTCAGGGAAAGCCTACGAACCAGATCTTGCTAACTAGGTTAGCTGTGTAAAGGTCAGAGGCGGGCTTTCCTGGCAGAGGACTGACAGGAGCAAAGCGACGGAAGTGAGGAACAGCCTGGTGAGTACCCTGGAACAGTGTTGCTGGAGCATTGTGTCTGGAGGAGGGCGTCCCAGAGGTAAATCCGATTGTGGGATTCCTATAACCCAGAGAAAGGAGCTGGGCTCTGATTCATTAGGCTCTGCAAGAGGCACTGAAGAGTGTTATTTAAAAGGGGAGTGGTGTGGTCAGGTATCCAATTTAGGTAAAGCAGTCAGAAGGCTGCCAGCAGGAAATGAGACAAGACAGGGAGGAGGCATCCAGTTGAGATCCAACAAATGTGTTCATACTTGCAGCCCTTGGCTTGTCTAGACTCATGGCTCCTATTGAGAGACTGCTGACCTTGAGGCAGAGCGCTGACCTTGAGGCAGAGCTGATTCCCAGGAATCTGCTTTTTCCTTTCACTGGTGGACCTGCTGCATTTTCTTGAAAGCCTGTGTTAGTTTGCTTGCCTTTGTAAATGTCTCCCTCTTGCTTTTTGCCCACTGCCACCCCATTGTGAGGTTTAACTGGTCCAGGAGCTAGGCAGTCACTGATGTCAGCACTCTATTTTCTACCTCGATTTCCATTATTCTATCACCATATACCACAAGGTAAGGCAGGCAGATATATTAATTTAAATATAAAAAAACAAGGATCCTTAAGGTTATTCCTTTATTTGCCATGTAAAACAATTTAATAAATAGTGGTCAGTTGGTTCTCTTGTTTTATTATTCACATCAAATATCGCTTGAGGCCAGGAAATATTATACTATTTTTGTATGCGGTACAGCATCTAGCATGAGGCAAATATCAAATATGATTAAACTGAGTGCAACACCATCTCCCATTTGGGCTGATAAGTCTGCTGTTTCAAAAATACTGGCCGTATTTGATAATAGAGGTGGAGATGGGTATCAAAACCAGAGCCGCACAGTCAAGCGGTATAAACCGGTTTTGTTCAAGACTCCTGCAGCAGAGGAAAACAGCCCCGAGTCCAGAACCAGGCTCAACCCCAAATACAACATGGGCAAGTGGGGGATTTATAGCCAAAGGGCAGTGTGGGGGTCCCGGGATGAAAAATGACTAAGGGGAAACATCAGGGGTGGGGGGATTCTGCCTAAACCAAATTGATCAGATTCTTGCTGAAGGCAGGCCAGCACGATCAGATACCAGGGGTCGGGGATGAGGGATTTGATCAGATATTGAGGGTAGGGATCCTTAACTGACTTAGTTGGATTTTTGCTAAATTGGGCGATGCAAAGACAGACATGGAAATCCAAAGTTCAGGGCCTACTTGAAAAGAGGACTCAGAGGAGCCTGACTAAAGTTTGGTCATAGTCACTGTCATGGGATATGTGGTGACTAACTGATGGCTACTCATCTCAAGCTTGTTTCATGTGTGGTCAAGAGATTAAAAATGAAAACATCCCTTAGTTTTACAAATTGGCAAGAATTGCAGAAGGAGAAGGAAGGGGAGATAGGAGAAAACAAAACCTGGACAGCTGGAGCAGCAGTCCTTTTAAAAAAAAAAAATTATTAATTTAAATTCAACTTAGTTAACATAGACTGTATTATAGTTTCATGGGTAGAATTCAGTGATTCATCAGTTGTCTAGAACACCCAGTGTGCATTACATCAAGAGCCCTCCTTAACGTCCATCACCCCACCCACCTCCCCTCCAGCCACCCTCAATTTGTTCCCTATATTCAAAAGTCCCTTATGGTTTGCCTCCCTCTCTGTTTTAATCTTATTTTTCCTGCCCTTCCCCTATGTTCATCTGTTTTCTTTCTTACATTCCACATATGAGTGAAATACGGTATTTGTCTCTCTCGGACTGACTTTGCTCGGCGTAATACCCTCCAGTTCCATCCATGTCGCGGACCTGGCTCTACCCACTGCAGCATTTCCCGAATACTCCTTCCTCGGAAGGCCAGGCCCCCACCTCCAATCCTAACTCTCTTCCAGGGTTTCACTCAAGTAAAGAAGCCACAAGTATCCACTGCCATTTGCACAGAGTACCCAAAAGATGGTGACCTTTGCTTTCTCCCTTGCCTTAAGGCTATCTTGACTTCCTTGGAAGGCTTAGTGGGAAGAGGGGGGATTTGAGGTCTGAAATTTCAGAACAAATCTGGCTTTCTGTCCAACTAGAAAAAGCCCTTTATCCCACCGTACCTGTGAGTGCTAGGAGGCATCGTACGGTACTTGTACTTTATCCTACTATGTTTGGAAGTGTTAGGGGTCTTCCAGGAGTGCCCTGGATCCCTCTCTGCTCCTCACCCAGTTCTGTGGTAAGAGCAACCTGCCTTAGTGGTAAAGCTGAGAAAGACTAAGCAACAAAGCCCACTCACCCTCTAGGTGTACCTGAGGACTCTGTCCATGTGGTAGGTGACAGGGGTAGGCTCTTCCTCTGCAGTGGGGTGGCCGGAAGCTTTGGAAGAAAGTTAAGTTAGTCTAAGAGAGGGCAGAGTGGCAAACCTTTTTGGCTATAGGTCCCAGCCACACTCCCCAGTCAGCTTTATCATAATAAAACTGATTTAAAAAAAAAAAAAAAACTTCATATTTCTCCTGCATTTATAGCTGAATTGGTCCCCAGAATTGGAAAGGAGAAAAAGGAATGTTCCTTGCTGGTCCCTTAAATCCCAACAGTTAATTCTTTCCTTATGGTCCACTGTCTGAAGGAATCGAGTGGGAAAAAAAAAAGAAAAGAGAAGAAAACATTTCGGTCAATGACACTAGAGTTCCTCAAGAGGAGGCTTCTCTCTGGGAAAGCCCCTGCTAAGCCAGACTATTAGCAGTGCTGATGGTGGATATGGAGGGGGCAGGAGGGGGGCTGTAACAGAAGAGGAGGCCTTGGGACCTAGGCTGACGGGTTGAAAGGAAAAAAAAGACACATCTTTCTGCCACAGCAATTAACAGGGATTTAATGGGAAGACGGGAATAAGAGGTCCAAGACACCTAACTAAGTCCTTGATACTCAATATGCAGTATGCTGACCAGCACCCTTGGCTTTGGCCTGGCCTGGCAACTTGTTAGAAATGCAAATTCTGAGGCCCACCTCAGACCTACTGAACCAGAATCTGCATTTTAGAGGATTGCACAGTGATTCGTGTGCATGTCAGTCTCTTGCAGCTTGTGGACTAGTAAGAAAGAAAAATGTTACTCAAATAATAAATGTTAAAGCACAGCTATGAAGAATGCTGTAGATTTTAAAGTAGATTTTAAAATCTTGTGCTAGGGAGGGTTTTTCTAGGCAAGAAGTTAGGAAAGCCTTCCTAAAGAAGGCCTGAGCTACGGGTTTGTGAAGGGGTTTCTGAACTTTAAATGACTAGTCAAATGCAAGACATTAATATGAACTTAACTTCCTAAATTCCTTTGAAGTCTTGTAACATTTCTCTGCTTTCTTCAGCTGCTTATAGACCTGATATCGTTGCAAATTATACTTGCGAACAAATAGAAATGTTTTGGCATACACTGCCTCACGCAGAAAAATTACTGTTATTTTCAAATAACAAACTCAATGATCAGTCCTGCTGTTTAATGTGACAAACATAAGTTTAATAAATAAAAAATGCAGATCTCAGGGAGGCATGATGGCAGAAGAGTAGGGGACCTGGTTCATCCCTCAAATTTAGCTGGATATCTATCAAATGATTCTGAATGCCCATGGATTCAGCCTGAGTTGTAAGAAAATATATCTGGATCTCTACAAGCAGAAAAACGACTGCTTTTCCCAAGGTAGGAGGTGCAGAGTCATAAATCTGCAGGGAGATATGGGAAGATAAATGGAGGGGGGAGGGAGCTTCCATAAGCTGGCTACCGGGAAGTGATATAACATCGGAGTGCAATGTTGGAACCCTTAGAAATCTGCTCCAGTGAGAGACATCCCATTCTGAAAGGAACTCAGGGGATGAAAATGGCAGACTTCTTGGTGGGTCATTGTGGTCTCAGGATCCCAGAAGACACAGAACGAACAGGGGTGCCTGAATCGGTAGACTGCCCAAGCAGTGGAGCAGGGAAACTGGTTATGGCCAGTGAGCCCAGGAGGGGACACTCAGCTCGGGTCACCATAAATCATGAGCCGGGCCAGTAGGGAGACCGCTCTTGGCCTGAGCACCCTGCAAAGGACTGGAACGTGCAGGCCATTTACCATCCACAGAGAGGGACCAAACGGCTGAGCCCACGACTGGGCAGCAGCTCTCAGGGTGGTGGTGGCCCTGGAAATGACAGTAGGGCGGCCCCAGCCGTGACCTGGGAGCATCAGAGAAGGATGCGAGTGCAAGCCCACAACCGCTTGCAGTCACAAAGGCACAAAGCACGGTGACACTCACAGGTCCTGGGGACTCCCCCGGGAGGACTGCAGTGGACACAAACCGTGGGAGTCTGCACAGTTTGGTGCAATGCACACAGAGATGGAGACTGACCCAGAGGGATTACTGAAGAGGGGGACCACAACCTTGTGGCTCTGGGCCAGAGATACAGACACGGCCATTTTTGCTCTGACCCTCTGAAGAGTCATGGGAAAGCCTCCAGGGAACAAAAGCCACACAGAGGAACCACTCGCACTGAGCCCATCCCCCTGACAAGGGGTTGGGCAACTCCCCCCCAGTAAAGACACTTGAGAAGCAGCAGAACAGGACCCTCCCCCAGAAGACAGACTGGAAGAACAGGGGAATGACAAGCTTGGACATCCCACAAGACTGCAAAACTCCAGCGCCAGGGGAAAATAGTATATTGAGTTCCAGGTGTTTCCTCATGACTCATTTTCTTTCACTCTAAAATTGTTCATTTCTTTTTTTTTTTTTAATCTTTCTCCTGTTTCAACTAGATTCTTATTTTACCAACTTGGTTTTAAGTTGCTTTTCAACTTTCATTTTTTCACATCTACATTTTATAGATTAATGCTTCATTCTAGTCCTTTTTTTTTTTTTTCACTCTATTCAAAGCTAGGGAGAGGTCGTTCCTTACATACAGAGGGAGGAACATCAGAATAACATGAGACCTAGCTACAGAAACCTGGCAGGCCAGAAAGGGCTGGCATGATATCTTCAGGGTTCTAAATGAGAATAACATGCAGCCAAGAATACTTTATCCTGCAAGGCTGTCATTCGGAATGGAAGGAAAGATAAAGAGCTTCCAGGACAGACAGAAACTGAAAGACTATGTGACGACCAAGCCAGCCCTGCAAGAAATATTAAGGGACATTCTGTAAGCAAAGAGAGACCCCAAGAGTCACATAGACCAGAAAATAACAGAGACAATCCACAGAAACAGGGACTTTACAGGCAATACCGTGGCATTAAATTCATATCTTTCAATAGTTACTCTGAATGCAAATGGGTTAAATGCTCCAACCAAGAGACACAAGGTGTCAGATTTGATAAAAAAGCAAGACCCATCCATATGCTGTCTAGAAGAGACTCATTTTAGACCTAAAGACATCTCCAGACTGAAAATGAGTGACTGGAGAACCATTTACGACACTAATGGACCTCAAAAGAAAGCTGAGGTAGCAATCCTCGTATTAGACAAATTGGATTTTAAAACAAAGATTGTAGTAAGGGATGTAGAGGGACACTATTATCGTACTTAAAGTGTCTATCCAACAAGAAAATCTAACAATTTTGAATAGCTATGCCCCCAACGTGGGAACAGCCAATTATATAAGCAATTAATAACCAAAATAAAGAAACACATTCGTAATGATACATTAATAGTAGGGGACTTCAACACCCCACTCACAGCAATGGATAGATCATCTAAACAGATCAACAAAGACACAAGGGCTTTGAATGACACACTGGACCAGGTGAACCTCACAGATATATACAGAAAATTCCATCCTTAAACAACAGAATACCCATTCTTCTCAAGGGCACATGGAACTTTCTCCAAAATAGACCACATACTAGGTCACAAATCAGGTCTCAACTGATACCAAAAGACTGCAATTATTCCCTGCATATCTTCAGACCACAATGCTGTGAAACTGGAACTCAACCACAAGAGGACATTTGGAAGGAACTCAAACAGTTGGAGGTTAAACAGCGTCCTGCTAAAGAATGAATGGGTCAACCAAGAAATTAAGGAAGAATTAAAATAATTCATTCAAACAAATGAGAATGAAAACATGTCAGTTCAAAATCTATGGGATACAACAAAGGCAGTCCTAAGAGGGAAGAACATAGCAATCCAAGTTTCTCTCAAAAAATTAGAAAAATCCCAAATACACAAGCTAAACTTAAACCTAAAGGACCTGGAGGAAGAAGAGCAAATAAAGCCTAAACTAGGTAGGAGAAGAGAAATGACAAAGATTAGAGCAGAAATCAATGAAATAGAAACCAAGAGAAATGTAGAACAGATCAATGAAACTAGAAGCTGATTCTTTGAAAAAATAAGACTGGGACGCCTGGGTGGCTCAGTCGGTCAAACATCTGCCTTGGGCTCAGGTCATGTTCCCAGGGTCATGTTCCCAGGGTCCTGGGATTGAGTCCTGCATTGGGCTCCTTGCTCAGCAGGGAGAGCCTGCTTCTCCTTCTGCCTGCTTTCCCCCTGCTTGTTCTGTCTCTCTCTCTCTCTCTGATTTTTTAAAAAGTCATTGAAAGAATAAGATCAATAAACCTCTGGACAGACTTATCCAAAAGAAAAGAGAAAGGACCCAAATTAATAAAATCATGCATGAAGGGAGAGATCACAACCAAAACCAAGGAAATACAGACAATTTTAAAAATATATTATGAGCAACTATATGCCAACAAATTAGGCAATCTGGGAGAAATGGATGCACTCCTAGAAACTTATAAACTACCAAGACTGAAACAGGAAGAGGTAGAAAATCTGACCAGGGGTGCCTGGGTGGCACAGTCATTACGCGTCTGCCGTCGGCTTAGGGCGTGATCCCGGCGTTCTGGGATCAAGCCCCACATCAGGCTCCTCCACTGGGAGCCTGCTTCTTCCTCTCCCACTCCCCCCTTGTGTGCCCTCTCTCGCTGGCTGTCTCTCTCTCTGTGAAATAAATAAATAAAATCTGATGAGAAAGAAAGAAAGAAAGGAAGAAAGGAAAAGAAAAGAAAAGAAAAAAGAGAGAGAGAAGGAGGGAAGGAGGAAGGAAGGAAAGAAAGGAAAGAAAGAAAGAAAATCTGACCAGAACAATAACCAGCAAGGAAATTGAAGCAGTAATCAAAAACCTCCCAAAAAACAAGAGTCCAGGGCCAGATGGCTTCCCAGGGCAATTCTACCAAACATTTAAAGAAGAAATAATACCTATTCTACTGAAGCTGTTTCAAAAAATAGAAATGGAAGGGAAACTTCCAAACTCTTTCTATGAGGCCAGTATTACCTTCATCCCAAAACCAGGCAAAAACCCCATCAAAAAGGAGAATTACAGACCAATATCCCTGATGAATATGGATGCCAAAATTCTCAACAAGATCCTAGCTAATAGGATCCAACAGTACATTAAAAGGATTATCCATCACGACCAGGTGGGATTCATCCCTGGGATGCAAGGGTGGTTTAACATTCACAAATCAATCAGTGTGATAGAACTAATAAGAGAAGAGACAAGAATCATATGGCCCTCTCGATTAATGCAGAAAAAGCATTTGACAAAATACAGCATCCTTTCCTGATCAGACAACAAAAAGAAATAAAAGGTATTCAAACTGCCAAAGAAGTCAAACTCTCTCTCTTCACAGATGACATGATACTTTATGTTGAAAACCCAAAAGACTCCACCCCCAAATTACTAGAACTCACAGAGTGATTCAGTAATGTGGCAGGATACAAAATCAATGCACAGAAATCAGTTGCATTTCCATACACTAACAATCACACTGAAGAAAGAGAAATTAGGGAATCAATTCCATTTACAATAGCACCAAAACCCATAAGATATCTTGGAATAAACCTAACCAAAGAGGTAAAGGATCTATTCCCTAGAAACTATAGAACACTGATGAAAGACATTGAAGAAGACACAAAAAGATGGAAAAGCATTCCATGCTCATGAATTGGAAGAATAAACATTTTTAAATGTCTATGCTACCCAGAGCAATCTATACTTTCAACACCATCCCGATCAAAATACCAATGCCATTTTTCAAAGTGCTTGAACAAACAATCCTAAAATTCATGTGGAACCAGAAAAGACCCTGAATCATCAAGGAAATGTTGAAAAAGAAAAACAAAGCTGGGGGCATCACATTGCCTTATTTCAAGATATACTACAAAGCTGTGATCATCAAGACAGCTTGGTACTGGCATAAAAACAGACAAATAGATCAATGGAACAGAACAGAGAATCCAGAAATGGACACTCAACTCTATGGTCAACTTAATCTTCAACAAAGCAGGAAAAAAAACATCCAATGGAAAAAAAGACAGTCTCTTCAATAAATGGTGCTGGGAAAATTGGACAGTTATCTACAGAAGAATGACCCTCGACAATTCTCTCAAACCATACACAAAGATAAACTAAATGGATAAAAGTCCTCAATGTGAGATGGAATCCATCAAAATCATAGAGGAGAACATAGGCTGTAACCTCTTCGACATTGGCCACAGCAACCTCTTTCATGACATGTCTCCAAAAGCAAGGGAAACAAAAGCAAAAATGAACTTTTGGGACTTCATCAAGATAAAAAACTTCTGCACAGCAAAGGAAACAGTCAACAAAACAAAGAGGCAACCCACGGAATGGGAGAAGATATTTGCAAATGACACTTCAGATAAAGGGCTGGTATCCAAGATCTACAAAGAACTTCTCAAACTCAACACCCAAAAAACAAATAATCAAATCAAAAAATGGGCAGAAGACATGAACAGACACTTTTCCAATGAAGACATACGAATGCCTAACACACACATGAAAAAATGTTCAACAGCATTAGCCATCAGGGAAATTCAAATCAAAACCACATTGAGATACCACCTTACACCAGTTAGAATGGCAAAAATAGACAAGGCAAGAAACAACAAATGTTGGAGAGGATGTGGAGAAAGGGAAACCCTCTTACACAGTTGGTGGGAATGCAAGTTGGTGCAGCCACTTTGGGAAACAGTATGGAGATTCCTCAAAAAGTTAAAAATAGAGCTACCCTATGACCCAGCAATTGCACTACTGGGTATTTACCCCAAAAATACAGATGTAGTGAAAAGAAGGGCAATGTCCACGATAGCCAAACTGGGAAGGAGCCGAGATGCCCTTCAACAGATGAATGGATAAAGAGGATGTGGTCCATATGGACAATGGAATATTACTCAGTCATCAGAAAGGATGATTACACAACATTTGCATCAACATGGATGGAATTGGAGATTATCCTAAGTGACATCAGTTAAGCAGAGAAAGACAATTATCATATGGTTTCACTTATATATGGAACATAAGGAATAGCATGGAGGGCATTAGGAGAAGGCAGGGAAAAATGAAGGGGGGGAATTCAGAGTGGGAGACGAACCATGAGAGACTATGGACTCTGGGAAACAAACTGAGGGTTTTAGAGAGGAGGGGAGTGAGGGGATGGGTTAGCCCGGTGAAGGGTAGTAAGGAGGCACATATTGCATGGAGCACTGGGTGTTATACGCAAACAATGAATCATGGAACAGTACATCAAAAACTAATGATGTACTGTATGGTGACTAATATATCATCATCATCATCATCATCATAATAAAACATGAATGAACCAGAGGGAATGTTGCTAAGTGAAATGAGTCAAGCAGAGAAAGACAACTGGAACATAAGGAATAGCATGGAGGACCATAGAGAAAGGGAAAACTGAATGGGAAGAAATCAGAGAGGGAGACAAACCATGAGAGACTCTGGACTCCAGGAAACAAACTGAGGGTTACAGAAGGGTTAAAACCACTGTGACCTTGGGCAAGTTATTTAACCTCAACTACCCACCTACCTTACTCTTAAAATAGGAGTATTGCCTCGCTTTCAGGTGAATGAAGACCAGAGTTGTTAAAGGAAAAGAGACATAAACTCACACACCGGTTCCGTCACTACACCAAGTAGTTACTGCATTTTCACAGTTTCCTGTTCTGTGGCGTACTTGCCGCTCACCACAGCCTCCAGGGGCAGCAAGCTGCAATGTCACGCCTTCCTGCGTCTCTCCAACAGCAGCTCACCACTGCCTCCAGTGGCGACAAGTCACACTGTCACGCCTGCCTGCATCTCTCCAACTGTAGCTCACCACTGCCTCCAGTGGCAGCAAGCTGCCCTGAATCTGTCCAATTGCAGCTCAACAGGGCCTCCAGTGGCAGCAAGCTGCACTGTCATGCTTTCCTAACACAATCCCTATCACTCCACTAAATGAGTCTCCTTGGGAAAAAACATTGTTCCAATTGCTAAACTGAATGGACACTTTTCAGTGTTTACCATTCTTCATCTTTCTGTACCACTCAATGTGGACACAAGCTGAGAGCCTTTGTTCCAGGGACTGGAACATGTTTCCATCACAACTGATGCTGAACAATGGAACTGCACATGCTGTCTCCTCTGATATATCCCAAATGTAAAACTGAGCCCTGGGAGAACTTAAAAAATGTGTGAGATTGTGACTGGGGTCAGCAACCACCATCCACACCAGCACACGTTCATCACAAGTGTTCAAGATAGATTACTGACATAGAGAAGCCAGTCTGAAAAGAGAAAACATGTCATAGTCTGAAACAAAAGCACTGAACAGCCTCTACAAAGCATAAGCCACTTTGGGAAACAGTATGGAGATTCCTCAAAAAGTTAAAAATAGAGCTCTACAAAGCATAAGCCACTTTGGGGGGGGCAGTAAGATTGGGGGGGCAGAGAGAGAAGGTAAAATAAATATGCTAATGGTCTTACCTACTGAGGAAGAGGGAGGAAGTAAAGCATCTGAAAACCTCTCCTCCCGTGAAGAGATGCAGCAAGGGGATACAGCATTTGGACAGGGAACATGGGGGCCCTCTTTCTTCCACATAATGGTTGAGAAATTTGTGTTACAGGGATGGTAGTAACCATTAATGGAATAAGAGAATAGAAAATGGAACTTCTTAATTAACTAGAACATTTTAAGGAAAGAATAAAGAATCAAACTAGGAAAAAAATACTAAGAGGAAATATAAGAAAAAACTACAAAGTGAAACAATCAATAAATAAAAACTAGATCTAAAGAATAAAATTTAATGAAGCAACTAAAATACTTATTATGAATGAATTAAATTAAATAGAATTGAAGACTGCGCATAAAATGTATTGTTTATAAAAGCATGTCTTAGCAAGTGTAATAAAGATTAAACAAAAAAAGCAAAATGTCAGCAAATGCAAATAAAAATAAAGCTGAGGTGGCATTATTAATATCAGAAATGGTGGAATTTAACTTAACAGCACTAAAAAATAAATAAACAAAATTAAGAGCACTAATCAGAATAAAGACAGGCATTATGTAATACATAATTTAAAATAAAAAGCCATTTTAAAAACCACCATGATAAAGAAGATGTGGTATACACACACACACACACACACACAGAATATTACTCAGGCATCAAAAAGAATGAAATCTTGCCATTTGCAACGACACAGATGGAACTAGAGTGTATTAAGCTAAGTGAAAGTAGTCAGTCCGAGAAAGACAAATACCATAGGGTCTTACTCATATATGGAATGTGAGAAAGAAAACATGAAATATGGGATGGAGCCGGGGGAAGGAAACCATAAGAGACTCTTAACCATAGAGAACAAACTGCGGATGCCAGAAGATGAGGCTGGAAGGGGGGAGCTGACCACTCAGTGTCAGTTACAGGAACAAGTGTCAATTACAGAACCCACATTAGAAGCTCCCATGGGAGAGACTCATCAGTTACAGGCCCCAAAGGAGAAGATGCAGGTTTCACCTCCTACACGAAATCCACCAGCCCTGCAGCTCAGCCACTGAGAACCCTCCATCACCCTGAATCCCTGCTTTTCTCCAGTGGCCTGTCCTTCAAAACAACCCTCCCAACTTCCTCCTCCTCCTCCTCCATGAAATAATGTTCCTCTCCTTTGTTTCTCACACTTGCCCGTGATGTGGCTGTAGCTTGCTCGTCCCAGATTGCAAGTCTCGGCTATTCCCAAATAAACCCATTTGGCTGGTAAAATAACTGGCAGCTTTAGTTTAAGGTTAACAGAACTAATAAATTCAATAAAGTTACAAGGAACAAAATCAATATACAAAAATCAATTGCACTTCTCTGTGCACGTAACAAACCATCAGAAAGAGAAATACGGAGAACAATCTCATTTACACCTGCGTCAAAAAGAACAAAACACCTAGGAGTAAATTTAACCAAGGAGGTGACAGCCTGTTCTCGGACACCCGTAGGACACTGATTGCAGACATCGAGGGAGACACACGGAGACGGGAAGACACTCTGCGCTCGTGGAAGAACCGACGCTGTGAAAATAGCTACTCTCCCCACAGCCATCTGCAGAGTCCGCGCTGCTACCGAGCTTCCAGACACCGAATCGACAGCCCTGACCGGGTGTGGACGCGGGGAGGACCCTACAGGCCCGAGGATGGGGGAGCACCAGGCCCGGGTGAGCGGCCGCTCCCTGACTGCAGACTGCCTGCGGAGCCCCAGGAACCGAATCCGCGTGCGCATAAACAGGGACCCGCGGACTACCGAGCAGATCCCGAGCCCAGAGAGAGGAGACCCTACAGCCCCGCGCACGTCACCGCACACAAAGCCACGGAAACCCCAGCGTCTACACAGCACACCCCTCCTCTGCGGGGTCCTCTGAGCTTGCACCCCCTCAGCGGTCCCCGCTCGGGCGGCTTCTCCTCACCTTCTCCTCCCGCCGCAGGTCCTGAGGAGGCCAGGCTCCTGTGCATATGGACGCGGCCCCACATCTTCCACGGCGAGCCTGTCAGCGTGGACGTGACCCCACGTCCTCCACAGCGGGGCCTATCAGCGTGGATACGGACCCACATCTTCCACAGCGGGTCCTGAGGAGGCCGGGCTCCTGTCGGTGTGGACACCACCCCATGTCCTCTAGAAGCCTCCACAGCGGGTCCTGACGAGGCCGGGCTCCGCCACAGGGGCTGCGCAGGCCGGGTTCCGGGCGTGGGTCCAGCGCCCTCTGCAGGTGGCGGAGGCCGTGCAGGACAAGGCGAGCTCACCGTTCAGTGGAAGCACCTGCTCCCTTCCTGGGTCCAGGGGAAATCTATTAAATTCTGGAAATTCAAGCTGAACAGAGCCCAATATCCTCCCAACTTCTCCAAAAACAGCTAAGGAACAATTAATTGGAAACAACAGTCCCTGACCCAAACAGTGCCACTGACCCTGACCCAGACCCACACTCTGACCTGAATTTGATCTCAAGCCTGGCCCTGACCCCAACCCGAGACCCTAACCCTAGCCCCCAACCCTAACAATGGTCACAATAATCAAAAGGTAGAAACCATGCAAATGCCCAGCAATGGTGAATGCATAAGCCAAGTGTGGTTAAGGTTTTGGGTTCAGGTTCAGGGTGAGGATTTAGGGTGTGGGGCAGGGTAATGGTTAGAGTTTAGGGCTTTAGGCTTAGGATTTAGGGTTTAAGACTTAGGGCTTAGAGGATAAAGTTCAGGGTCAAATTTGGAGTTTGGGTTCTTGCTGGGGTTTGGGCTCAGGGCTCATGACTCAGAGTTCTGGTTTAGGGTTTGGCTTCATGGTTCAGAGCTTGGATTCAGGACTTGGGTTCAGAGTCTGGGTGTGAGGTTCAATTTCAGGTTTGGGATTCAGGGTTCCAGTTTGGGGTTTAAGGTCAGGTTAGGTTTTAGGGTTAAAGTTAGGGGTTAGGGTTAGGGATTATACATGTTCTTCCGTTGTCATCATGGACACAAAATTTCTGTCTTAAGTTCCTAAGTCTGAAATCTATTTAGTCTGGGTGTCAGGAGCTGGTTCAGAATTTAGGGTCACAGTAACTCCGTACTGACAGCATTCTGATCCTAGAGTCTCCCAGTCACCCAGAAGCGGCTTTTTTCTGGGCTCAAACATAACCTTTGCAGGGAAGGCGAGCTGGTGGCAAATTTGGGATGATTTCACAATGGTAGAGCTGTGAAACCAAATATCATAGAAGTGTTCATGGAAAATGAAACAGGAGACAAACAATTTGTCGACTCCTGATTCTTCCACAATAGCAAAGACCAAGTTCCCAATAGAATCTGATAAAGTTTCCTAGGAAGGACTATGGTACTCATTACCAGTACCAAAAGATCCCCCTCCCCCGGTTTATTTTTATTTATTTATTTTTAATTTGGTCTCCACCCCAGTTCCTGGCACAGAGTGTGTGTTTTTTTTTTTAAGATTTTATTTCTTTATTTGACAGAGCAAGAGACAGCCAGTGGAGAGGGAACACAAGCAGGGGGAGTAGGAGAGGAAGAAGCAGGCTCCCAGTGGAGGAGCCTGATGTGGGGCTCAATCCCAGAACACTGGGATCACGCCCTGAGCCGACGGCAGACGCTTAACGACTGAGCCACCCAGGCGCCCCCCTCCCCAATTTTAAACTAAGAATTACATTAGGATACTTCTACTTTGTTGTCAAAAATAAAATGTTATTATTTGGATGTTCCAGTGTACAATTTGTGGAGTCACTGCCAACATTTTCCATTCTCAAATCCTCAACAACACACAGATAAAATGCAGGCAACATTGTAATGCACTGCTCATTGGAATACCAAGGAAAAGGAGGGCTATTAGAAGTAATAAAAGTATATCTATTATTAAACTCAGAAAAAGCACTCTTTATGGGCACTTAATGCGGATTCCTATCCATAAGATCTAACATCTCATCATATGGAATCCACCCATGAAAATCATCAATAACAATAGCCTGCTGACCCTGTAACCACCCCATTATCCTATAGGCTTGTAATACACATTCCAACCGCTAGAGACACACTTCTCAGCAGCAGAACGGGACTTGCCCACTCCTGGGGGACCAAAAATTACAGTGACGTGAAAAATCCCACTCCTTGGAAATCTCAGCCGTTAGGACAAAGTCGCAGAAACCACACCCACAGCTTAATAAAGGACAGACATCTCATTAGCCGGACGCTGCAGATCACTGCCACTCTCACGAAGCAACTCCACAGTGGACTCCAGATCTGTCCTCTGCCCAGGATTACAAGGTGAGCCACATTCTTCCAATACTCCACCCTTAGAACAAAACCTTTAACCATCCTCGTCAGTCGAGAGCCCTGTGAAAGCCAGACCTCCTTGAGAGCACTCAGCCTCTAGCGCCTATCCTAGCGTTGGAGGGTGTCGCTCTCCCCGACTTCTTTACCAACTAGAAAATACTTGGAACAAGGCTTGCCATACTCCATGCAAAAGGCAGACTCTTCATCTGCAAAACTGTTGATGGCGAAACACCACGGATTCCTCGCACCTTCTCGAACCTAGGTAAATTGGAGATACAAGTTGGCCAGAGCTATTATCCCCAATCCCCATACACCCCCCCACACACACACATATGCCTTACCTTGTACATTCCAGATCAGTTTCCATCAGCTTTGCTCATTCTCAGCCACTATCTCTGCAGAATAGTACAGTAGTACCGAGGTGCCAGGACTGAGGTGCTAGGTACTAAGCCAGCACCTTTGACCCACTCACTATCAGAAATTAATACTCATTTTATTAACACATGCATCACAGAAGACGTTGCCACCACGGCAATTAGAAAAGTCATTACAACAGAGGACCTAACAACCTGTGCCAATCTCCACGGCTCCACTCCCTGGCTCCAGCCATTGGCTTACCCAGGGGCATGTGACCTGGTCCCAACCAATGAGATGACAGGAAGCTTGGGTCTAGGCCTGCAGAGCAAAGCTTGGGGTGAACCACCCAGGCCAGGGGCTTTTCCATCACCACGGCAGCGGCAGCCTAGGTCAGGCCTGTGCCAGCGCCACATAGGGCCCAGGAAGCCAGGTGCTCGATAACTTTGCTGAGGGCTGAACCAAACTCGTCCTGAAGCCCACACAGGCTAGGTCTTCCGCTGACTCACGGGAGCCGTAAATGTGCTCGCTGTCTTGGCCTGAACAAGATGACCGTCTGTGTGGTATATCACCCGCAAGATATACCCGCCAGGCAATGGGGACATATTCAGCCAAACAATACCTACATGTAATTCAACCAGAGACAAACATCTCGCGGGAAGTTCCAGGTATACAGATAAATGCAGGGGGATTCCTGAGGCCTTAACTGTTGGCCAATCTCTCCATCATCCTTTTTTCCTTTCAAGTTTACGGCTGGGGTCAGGCAGGATCGGTCCCAGTGTATGCCCACTCTGCCATTTGAAAATAAGAGCCCTCTCACCCATCGTCCATCAGGTTGCAAATCTGGGGTGTGGGAAACTACCACTCATGGGCCCAATGTGACCTCCTCCTGTATTCTGTAAAACTGGCTGGAACATGAGTTATATACGGTCTGTGGCTGCTTTCAAGCCACAGTGCAAGAGTGGAATCATTGTCTGAGAGACCACATGGATTGCAACACCTAACTGAAAATCTTTACAGAAGACTTTACAGAAAAGTCTGTGCCGATCCCTGTTCTAAAAGATAATATTATCATATCACTCCTTTGAGTAGAACCTAGCGCATTCTGGGTAAGATCAATTTCTTCATCCCCACAGGCAAGGACCTCCATCATTTTAGCCAGAACTCCATATCCACCCTCCTCTGTTTATACCTTTAATGGCATGTCTGCCGCACAGTGGGAATTCACTGTAGTTTACATGGTAGTGATGCTCAGAAACGGAGGTGTGAGTGTGAGCATGTGAGTGTGAGCGTGTGTTTACTGTTTGTAAGCCACAGTATGCAAGTAGAATACAATAGAGTAGCACGCTGTCTCACGGTAACAGCCACGTTATGTGGTTACATAATGATATCAGAAGGAATCCAGGTTCACAGAACAAACTTCACCTGGAAGGACTCTCAAATCCCTTGTCCTGGGCACCATGCTCCACCAAGGCTGGGGGCACACAAAGGGACAGAGACCCACCCTGCCCATCAGGGTTTTGAAGGATGTCTGCAGTTCCAGGACAAAAGATCCCGAAACCATTCATCCACCTGTCATCCAGCTAGGCAGCTGGGAGAGAGAACTACTCCTAGCAGAAAGGACAGACCGAGAGACAACAAATGACGGCATGGTGTGACAAGTGCCACTACAGGGGATGTCCAGGAGGACTGGGGGTGTGCAGGGTTGGCCAGACCAGGGGGCAGGGGGACCGGGAATGCTCCAGAAGGATGATCACAGTTGTGTCCTTGTATGGCTACGCGGGTCAGCGTGGCCGGGCACTGGCCAGACTGGAAAAGACAGGGTGGGGGGTGG
>NC_048218.1:118013210-118031030 GCF_002007445.2 Ailuropoda melanoleuca | reverse complement strand
GGGAGGGTGTCGCTGAACTGTCTTCTGCAAGGCAAAAGTTCAGTAATGAGATTTCTTTTGGTACAATTTCATCTTACATGCTTATATGAGTCCCTATAGCTGCTTGCGAATGACATGATGTATGCAGTTGGCCATTTCTTTCAAGCCTGAGGTATTGAGGGCAAAGCACACCTGATACTTACTTTTGTTGCTTTCACAGTATGATGACTTTTCCTGCCTTCATCTCTGACCCAAAGACAGGGAACAAAGGCAACAGAGATCTGCACTTTGAAATGTCAACCAGGTTCTCACAGGAGCTAACGGCTAAGGACCAGGGTGACAAAAAGGGGAGGCAGATAGCAAGTAACCAGAAGAAAATGTCACGTGTCCATGAGCAGGCTACCTTCTCTGTTGGAAGCAAACCATGCCTGACAGGAGGGAGCCACACCTGGACTTGGTCCCTCTGGGCTGCCCTTGAGCATAGCAGAGGATGTGCTCAGCTGGGCGTGGGTGTTGGGGGAGATGGGCAGCTGGCCACAGATACTATCTGCCAAGTACCTGTAGAACCAGCTCCTGGTTCTCAGCTAAGGTTAAACAATAATTATGTTTATTTACATATGTACTGTGACAGGTAAGGTGCTCAGTGTTTTGAGTGACTATATTCTCTCCCATTTTATTTTCTAAAAACATTTTATGGAGGTATGATTGACATACAAAAAGCTGTACATAATTAATGTATGCAACTTGACCCTGAACCTAACCCTAACATGTAGTTAAGATATACTCGATTTACAATATGGCTTATAAATTATATGATGGTTTTTAGGAGTTAAGGGATCCAGGGACCAACCTGTTCTATCTTATTCTCCCTTGAATTTGATAGGTTCTAACACAGTAGGCCACGTGCAATCTGGAGAGTGGCCGCACGGGGGCAACAGTGAGTCAACATTAGTGCAAACCCCACCACAAAGCCAATTCTTCATCCTGTAAAACCTTGCTCATTCAATGTTTATAGATCATTTCATAGATTATTAAAAGTGTGAGTTTCTTGAATTTTTAAAAAACCAAGCTAATTCTTTGAAACTGTTAAAAATATAATATGTTTTTAAAAATCTCAGAGCTGATGAGCAGATGAAGACCCAGGGGCCTGGGAAAAGTCTATTATTATTGAGTATGCTCATATCTACTTAGGAAACAAGTATGACTTGTATTCCACTTATTTTCCCAAAGAATTTGTGTCAACTAACAGTACTGAACCCACACAAAATAGTACAGTACCGAGGAAAACAAAACAAGAAGCAGAGAAAGAGCCACACCCAGGAGCAAAGAAGACATAGCACGGAGGCTATGTCAGGCCGATTTGCAGTCCGTAGATCGTCTGGAGCTAGAACGCCCCCAATTCCCCGGGGGTGGCGGGTCAGGCAGAGTACATACCCTGATGCTGCACTGTTGTGACCAGTGACAAGTCTCCTGGTCACTTCCTCCACGAGCCACCCCCTGCCCCCCTGACTACTCCAGCCTGCTTCTTGGAACTCCCATTCCTCTCTTTGACCCCATTGGTTGCTTTTCCCTTCACTTACATGTAGTTAAACATGATATTCTGTCACTTACATGTTTTGGTCATGTTCTCAGTGAAACTACACTTTGCATCATCCACCCTGATGTATAATCACTTGCTGCATTGCATGACTTCATTGGGGACGAGGAATACCCTCACAGTGTCATGGGGCTAGTGTTCTGGGCAAGGTGCTCGCTAAGCTGGCTCATTCTGCAGCTGTTGCAGTGAAGGCCTGATCCAGGCACTGTTATTGTTGTGCAAGTAAAACAGCACAAGGTGAATTAGCCAAAACCTCGGGTTTGGGTTCAGAATTGCTCATGGCCCCTCAGCCACATCAAATGGGTGAGGGCACACCCTGAAGACAACTGCTAGTCCAATGTTGCCCTAGGGAATTTCCATGGAACAGCCATTGTGTCAAATGGGGGAAGTCAGTATGAGAGGGGAGGATGGGAGTCAGAATTCCTGAGATAGAATCAATTTGGGGACTGCCTAGAACTTAATAGGAGTTCATAACGTAGTTCTTGAATGAATACATTAATCTAAAAACATTTCCTAATTTTACAAATGAGGAGACTGGAGCTCAGATTAAGCGACTCTCCTAAGTCGTACTGGAAACTGGTGACAGAGCTAGACTGAGATCTGAGATGGCCTCCAGCAGGATCCCCCAGAGCGGCTGTAGCTGGAGGCACAATCGCCCATTTAACTCTTCTGTACTCCCAGGCTCCCATGTGACTCTTCATGTGGCATATTCTGGAAACATAGGTCATGTCAGTGTCACAGAAACCTCTTCCCCTGGTTATCATGATCCTGTGAGGTCAATGGAGTCCCAAGCCATCAGCCATCTCAGAGTTTGTCTGCAAAGATATGGTTGGCGGGAAACCCACTTGCTGACAGAGGGTAGCGGAAGATGGAAAGAGAAGAGGAAAAAAGGTGGGTGCTCACTTCACTTCTGGCCCCAGATGACACAGTGGCATCCAGCAGGACAAGCCTCCCAACTCCCCCCCCCCACCAGAACCTCCACAGCACTCACCCCTAGGATTTGAGGCTGGGCTTCGTACATGGGTCGTGAGCACTCCTGGCAGCTCAGGGTAGGATGACAAGAGACGTAACAAAGCCACAGTAGTGACAGATGTATATTCTTGGAGCAATGGATTTCTCCAGATATATTCTGAAAAAGGTAAAAAGTTCACTGATAAAACATCAATACTTTTAGTTAAAAAGAAAGCCATACATACCACAGAGTAAAGCTGGTTTAATTAATATTTATTGAGTATCTACTATGTGCAAATGTATAGCTCTAGTCCTACCTGGGAGCTTGCAAACAGCATAGGATATAGTAAATGGATCAATGGATCCAAAGGAATGCTGGCTAAAAAGAGAACAGTGCGGGCTAAGGGGGCCATCATATCCAGAGAGGCCCATTAGGAAGCCTCTCTGAGAAGGTGGCATTTGAGCCAAGACCAGAATGAAAGGGGGAGCAAATCCATCTGTGAGAGGAGCAACAGAGCAAGCACATTTTTTATTAACTTTAAAGATAAGACTTAAATGTCGAGATGTTTTGACTTAGGTGTTGCTTTGGGACCTTTGGTTCTTCTCCCTATTTTGGGGGGATACATGCTTACTTTTCCTCACTGTTAAATGGTCTAAAAAAAATGTCTTATTTAGGCATTGACATCTTTTATTAAAAGGCAAATGAATGAACCCAAGCTAACCCCTAACCCTAACCCTTAACCCCTAACATAGAGATTGAGTGCTGTATTAGTTTTCTACTGAAGCTTGAACAAATTTCCACAAACTATGGGGCGCCTGGGTGGCTCAGTCGTTAAGCATCTGCCTTCGGCCCAGGGCGTGATCCCAGGGTCCTGGGATTGAGCCCCACATCAGGCTCCCTGTCCCGCTGGGATCCTGCTTCTTCCTCTCCCACTCCCCCTGCCTGTGTTCCCTCTCTCACTAGTTGTGTCTCTGTCAAATAAATAAATAAAATCTTTTTTAAAAAAAAATTCCACAAACTGAGTGGCTTAAAACAACAGAAACTTACTATCTTACAGCTGTGCAGCTCAGAAGTCTAGTGTGGGTGAGCAGGGCTGTGTCTGGTGGCTCCGGGGGAGAATCCCTGTCCATTTTTTTTTTTTTAAAAGATTTTATTTATTCATTCGACAGAGATAGAGACAGCCAGCGAGAGAGGGAACACAAGCAGGGGGAGTGGAGAGGAAGAAGCAGGCTTCCAGCGGAGGAGCCCGACGTGGGGC
The DNA here is from genome assembly GCF_002007445.2 of Ailuropoda melanoleuca. Taxonomy (NCBI): domain Eukaryota; kingdom Metazoa; phylum Chordata; class Mammalia; order Carnivora; family Ursidae; genus Ailuropoda; species Ailuropoda melanoleuca. Next base: position 118,027,244 of record NC_048218.1, on the reverse strand, counting down.
TCGATCCCACAACGCCGGGATCACGCCCTGAGCCGAAGGCAGACGCTTAACCGCTGTGCCACCCAGGCGCCCCTGAAATCTTCATTTTAACTCAGCAATTCCTAGTTTTGACTTCTAGCCTACAAAACTGTGACAAATATACCTGAATTACTTTAAGCCACTACACTGATGGTAGTTCATAATGCCAGCCATAGAAAATCCATGCACGAGTCAAGGCGAGGGTCAAATGCAGGGAAGAATTCAGCGTGGAGGTGAGGGCTATGGTCAGAATCATGTTGAGGTTAGGTGCAGGGTCAGCTGGGGGTGAAGGTCAGTCACCCTGAAGGTCAAGGTTAGTGTGGGAGTCAAGACCCAGGCTTAAGAGTAGGTTCAGATCTGCATGAGGGACAGAGTCTGGGTGACGGTTGTTTCAGGGTCAAGGTCAGAGTCTGGTTTATCAATAAGGGAAGATCAGGGCTAGGGTCAAATTTAAATGACCGTCAGTTTTACGCTCAGGGTCATGATAAGAGTCTGGGTGAAGATTATGGTCAGAGTCAAAGCAAGCCTCAGGGTTAGGGTTAGGATAAGGTCACAGTCAGGGTCGTAATAAGGTCGTAATAAGCATTAGGATATTTTCAGAGTGAAGTTCTGACTGAAAGTCAGGGTTATGTGAGGGACATAGTCAACATCAGTGTCAGAGTCAGACATGATCAGGGGAGGGTCCAGGGGAGACCCTCAGGTAAGAATGAGGTTGAGCGAAGGTCAAGCTGTGGGTAGGACTAGGGAGAGCATCTCTGCTAGAATGAGGGTAAAGCTTAGGGGAGAAGCAGAGTCAGGGTAGTAAGTCAAGGTCAGGGTTGGGATTAGGGTGTGTGAGGCTGAGGTTCAGGGTTAAGTGTAACAGCGTCATGGTCAAGGTGAGGGTCAAGGTCAGTGTCACAGTGAAGTTGGTCAGCAGTCCCCGCCCCAGTGCCCAGCACCACCTGCAGCTTTTGCAGATGCCACCTCCTGAACGCTCTCCCGCACTGAGCTGTAGGTCTACCCCCCTCACCGGCCTGGAGTCCTCAGTGCTGCCTAGTCCTCCCCGTCCACCTCCACGGGCATACAAGTGTCGCGAAGGCAGGGCTCTTGGAACAGAGTGTTTTGTACATTGATGGGTTCCAAGCACTCAGAACAATCTGTGGCACAGAGCAGGTGCTCAATCGAAAGCTTGTTTCATAAGCAATGAGTATCCAGTAAGGTATTTCTGGAAGGAAAAAGTACATCTGGCAATAAAATAAACTGTTCACAGTAGTTCTCTCTGTGGAAGAATTACAAGAAACTTTCGTGGTTGACTTGACCCATGTCCATATTGTTTCAAAATTTTAAAAATTAATGTTATTTTATAATGACCAAAAATGGATTTTTCCCCTTTGAGAGAAAACAAAGAACTTCAGGTAAAGTTCCTGGTAAAGTGACAAGAGACCCACTGCACTGTAGCTATTACCCAAACCTCAAACAACTGGCAGCCTCTTGTGGAGTCTTGGAGCATCCGCGAAGAAACCTTACTAGTTCTCTTCTCCAAGGAGGAAAGACAAACCAAGAGGCAAGACAATATGGAAGCTCTATTTATTCAACAGCAGCTTTGAAAAGGAATCCTTGAGACAGTGAGGGGATGTATCTCCCCATTTCTCCTTCACTCCTTTTCCACACGTTTCTGTCCTTCACAGGCTAGAGCCTGATGCAAAATAGGTGACTGTCTTAGATGTACTTATACACGACCTTGGAGGGCACAGTCTGGAGGTGCAGACGGACGGGACACTTGTAAAAGTGGGACAGCAGAGTCTCACTGTAGCCCACCAGGAAGTAAAACTTGTGTGCAGGCAGCTGCCTCAGGACCAGGGCACAGATCTCCAACTGGTTAGCCCGGCGCTTTAGGATCAGCTGGTCGGCCAGACACCCTGGGAAGGTGCCCAGCATGAACTTTCGAAGGAAAACATCCTCCACTGTTCGCTCTGCAGCATGGTCCTCCCCATCCAGGTTACCTGAAAGGAGAAGGGCACCTCGAAGACTCAGCAGAAACTCCAGAGGTAACATCCAAGAGCACTGGGCACTCAATTCCACCCCCACCCTGGCTGCTTCCCTCTTCTTCTACAAGTAGAATAAAAGGAACAACACTTTAAAGCCCCAAAGTACATTATTTCATTACATTCGCAAACAAATCCTGTGAAGTAGAATTGGTTGTCTTGGTTTTACAAACGGGAAGAATGAGGCCTTAGCAGGGCACAAGACTCGGATGATCCTTTCCTGTCTAGCCTTTTTCCACTCTTTCTGGACCGCTTATAGAAGCACTGGCCATCCCTTGGCCCAGAGAGACGAGGCCACCAGCTACTTCGGAGACCAGGGACATGCGCTCTCTCACCAGCCAGGGCTATGGCCTCAACCAGTGGATTCTCAGCGTAGCTCCAGAAACTCCTACACTTCCTGCAGTATTAAGAGCCTCCACACCCATCCCCAGGCCTTTGAACCAGAATCTGAACAGGGTGGGGGACCGGGATCTGTATTTTAAATTCTCTATACAGATGGATCTCAAAACACGCAAGCTGGGAAGTCTCATACTGAACAAAACACAGCTGATTCTCGTTAGTTCCCAGTAGTTACGTTCTATAAAGTCACCATGAGCAATGTGTTAGGGAACACCGAACCCTCGCTCCTAGGGAAAACACAGGGTTAAGTTTCTGGATGCCCTGGGTTAAGACAGTTTCATCAACACATCAATATATAACCTTGTTTCATGTGTGTTTCTGTTTAAAGGCCCCTTGTTTAATACACACGACCGCTTAACACTGAACTCTGCCAACAGCACAGTAACTCGTGCCTGAAGGAAGCTCACCTAACATGCATATTTTCTCCCTACGTCACGCCCTTCTTGTGCTTCACACTTCACCACTATTTTAAGGGAGCGAAGTCACCGAGAAAAAGCACAAACTGTAGCGCGAGTGGATCTCGGAAAGAACACTTGTTTACGATATGAGCAGAAACGACAAGGCAGGGCCCTCAGCGGGGAAGGTGTGTACAGGGTGGCTGCTCTGCCCACGTCCCACAGCGATTCACGAAGATGAAATCTGAGAATGAAAACCTCTGAATACGTAGGAGTTCAATCAAGCCTCTCACACGTGTTTATCTGGTGTTTGTGTGAGAGCCACGACTGAGAACTTCGTCCGCGGGGCCCCAGCACCGAGGCCCCTCACCTGTGTGCAGCGACAGCCAGCCCTTGCGGTGGGCGATGTAGTGCGGCGCGTGCGCCTCCTCGTAGGTCACCGGCTTGTCCCCCTTGCCCACTCTGACTCGGGCCGCCCGGTTCTAGGAGCAGAGAGGGGTCGTGACTCTACGCGACCACCGACCCAAGCTGCCCACCCCCCGGTCCCCGGTTCCCCGCTCCTCCGTCCCTGAGTTCTCCGCCGCCCGGCCCCACTGCCCCCGGGTCCCCGGGCCCTCTGCCCCCTGGTCTCCGGCCCTCCGACCCCTGGGCCCCCAGGCCCCGCCGCGCTCACCTTGGCGCAGACCGCGGACGTATGCAGGGCGCGCCAGGAGCACGGTAGCTCTCGGCTCCAGGAAAGCACCTGTGAGAGGAGGGGGACGTGAGACGGAGACTAAGGTCCCCACCACAGACCGCGGGACCTGGCCAGCGTCGCCCACTCACCCGTGGCCGGAGCACCCAGCAGCACAAGGGCGCCGCCATCTTGGGCCCAGCGCAGCGCGCCGGCGTAGCACGGCGCTGCGAGGAGAGACGAGGCGGGGCGGTCTCAGGGCAAAGGTCAACCCCCGGGAGGCTGCGACGCGGACAAGACCAAAGTGGAACCTGCGTGGGAGGGCTGGGCGCTTGACGGGGGCGGGGCCGAGGAGGGGTGGGGCCTGCAAGGCCGGGGAGGAGCCTCTCTGTCGGGGTAGGGTCGCGAGCGGGCGGAGTCTCGGTCGGGGCGGGCCCCTGATGGGCGGAGTCTGGGGCGGGGCGGGGCCTTCTGTCGGGGCGGGGGCGCAGTGGGCGGAGTCTCGGCTCGTGCAGGGAGCGGGTTCTTCCCGCCGCCCAGCAGCCGAGCGACGCCTATCCGTGCAACTCTCCGCCTGCAGCGGTCGGGGTGTGTGTGGTGGTTCAGGTCCGGAACGCAGATGTTGCAGAGGTGAGGTCTCGCCCCCCCGCAGGAGCTCGCAGAGGCAGAGACAGGGCCTCCGGGTCAGCGTGGTGTCTGCTGGGCCCGCTGCGCCCCGCCCGGGGCCCTGGGGCTCGGCTGCGAGTGCATCGCGTCCCCACCTTCTAGAAATCAGGTTGCTGAGTTCTGCTTCCAAATACGTCTTTAAAAAGGAAAGAAAACAAACAAACCTGGCTTTTATCCACAAGGAAGAAATTCATTTTGGTTAAAATTTCACCCAGTTCTTCGAGGATGACTTATGCAGAGAAATATGTACAATTTCACATGGGATCACACCCTCTGGTCGTTGGGGAAGGAAAATGTTAAATAAGAGAGAAAGGGCTGGATGGTAAGGAAACTCATACTCAAACCAGAGCATTGTCGCTGTAATTGGTATCCAGTAATTATTGTCCGAGGGAAAAATACCAATACTGGGTATTACTTACTATTATTTCTTATTGGTATTACTTACTTCACAACTCATCACAAAAATGGAAAAAGCATGGACTCTGGAGTCGGACCCAGGAGTGACAGTCTTTGCACAGTTGAGTCTCAGCTCCATAATCTATAAGAAGGGTTTTATTAGCAGTACTAGCCTGTAGAGCTGTTAGGATAAATAGCTGTTATTGGTTATGTTTGGCTGAATGACACGGAATTGCCAACATTGGGCTGGTTTTGACGCACATCATTTACCCTAATGCTGCTTGCAAAGTCTGTGCCTGCCCGTGGTAGGGAGCACTGGATTATCATCTGTGTGGAGGGGTAATGGTGGGGGATGGTGAGTTGCCAAGGTCACACAGAGGAGGGGCAGAGAAGGACCAAGACATGTATCCTGGCTTCAGGCCACTGTATTTTCCATGGTCAAGATTCCTCCGACCACTGGAAGCTAGGTCCTCAAAAAAACCTTAGTAAAGTGACAGCGTCTTTCATGCCGTGGGGCATATTCCTAACACTAAGAAAATTTATACTTCCAAATGTTTAAACTCCAGCTGTTCTGTGTTTTGGATAAGGGGGCAGAAGGAGAATGAGATCACAATACTTGCCAAATATAAGAACTCGCAACTTTTCCCAAAGGACCCCTTTAAACTAATAGTATTTTTAGTATTTTTTTCTTTTTAAAGTTGCCCTAAAGTTTGATTATTTCATTATTTCATAATTTGGTAAGTTTTCTAAATCTGCCCAAAGTGGTGAGGAATACGGGATCTGGAATATGAATTAGAGCTTCCTGGCAAGTGACTTGACCTTCCTGGGCTTCAGTTTCTCTCATCTGTAAAATGGGAACAATGACAGTTGTTGTGAAAATTACGTTGTGAAATGCGTAGCAGAGTGAGCAGCTAATAAAAGTGTTTTTTAAAAAGAATAAAGCCAGGGGCCCCTGGCTGGCTCAGTCGGTGGAGCATGCCACTCTTGATCTCGGGGTCGTGAGTTTGAGTCCCACGTTGGGTGTAGAGTTAAAAAAAAAAAAAAAAAAAAAAAAAAACCTGCCTGTCATGCCTGCCATGCACCTCCTCTCGGGGAGATGGCTATTGGGGATTCATGAGAACCCACAGGACCACCACCCCCACCAGAGGAAGGAAGAGGCTGGTGTCGCAGCAAAGGTGACTCCTGACATCTTTTGGAGCAGCGGGAAGCAGCGGAGGCGAGCAGAGGCTGCGGTGGCTCTTTCTGCCCTCAAGGCATCAGGCAGTTACACCATCAGATTTGTTTGTCTTCATTCCCTTCCTCTCTCTCTTAGGCCTGAGGTGTCTCCCTGGAAATGCAGACAGCCCTAGGTCTTTTAAGTTGCTAACATCCTGCTAACCTACTTTTTCATGATCTTTCTGCCACGCCTTGTTGCAAAAAGGGTTCCAGTGGTGCCTTGCTGGGGGTGGGGCAGGTAAGTGTGTTGCCACTGAAAAAAATTTTCTTTAAACATTAGTATGGATCGTTACGTTGTTTTAAATCGCCCGTGGAAACAGTTTAAGGGGATGGTTTCTTTTTCTGTCATTTCCATTTGTGTCTTTTCTATTCTATTCTATTCTATTTTATTTCATTTTATTTATTTTATTTTAGAGAGAGAGAGAGCACAAGCAGGGGGAGCGGCAGGCAGAGGGAGAGGGAGAAGCAGGCTCCCCGCTGAGCAGGGAGCCGGATGCGGGACTCGATCCCAGGCCCCTGAGATCGTGACCTGAGCCAGAAGCATATGCTTCACCGACTGAGACCCCCAGGCGCCCCTATTAGTGTTGTAATGTACTTTGCTTCTCCTGTCAACCGTGTAAAAGAGGCAGCCATTTTGCTGAACAGAAAATGGAGGCTCAGAGAGTCACCTGGGGTCACAGCACTAGCCAGTGGTAGCAAGCCTCCTTGTCCCAAAGCGTTTGCCTTATCTGGGGTTCCCCTGCATCATGGGGTGAGCATTCAGGACCATGTGGGATGGGGGAATGGCCTGGGTTTCTGGAGGTGGGTGCAGAAAGCTCAGGACTGGCTCTGGTGTGGGGGGGCTTCCTGGCAATGGAGCAACCACATTTAGGAACAAGAGACCCCCATGAAGGGCCCACCTAGGTTCCCACACCAGAACCCCGGGAAGATGAGGGTGCACACCTGTTTTTTCGCTGACGTGAGCCTCTTCGCTCTCCATGATAACCAGGAAGAGCTAGAGTCACCTTAATGCTTTCACAGGGCTGGCTTCTGGTCATTTCGAGTCCCCTGGGCCCCCACCACAAGTACGGGACTGACAGAACGGAGGGGGCAACACCCATGCTTTTTCAGTGCTGCATAGAGGATCCCGACGTGCAGCCAGGGTTAGAACTATCATCCTAAACTCCAAGTTTATGGCCCAGCTCAAGGGCACCCCTATCTCAGAGAATGGAGTGCTAGCCAGGCTGGGGGGCGACATTGGGTTTTATTACTTTGGAAGTCACCAGAATCTAGCCTTGGGGAGGGATGCCTTAGCGGAGACGTCTGCCTTCCTGTTGGATGCAGGATTGGCCAAGACACCCCTGTTCATGTGGACTTATTCTAACTCAGAACTGCTGGTGTTTTGCATTTTGTAAACCTCTGCTAAATCCGGTACTTCGTACTCCTGGTAATTCATTTTCTCCTAATGACCAACCATTCACCAAAGAAGGATCCCAGAGGCTCTCAGCTCTATTCCGGGAACTAAGCCAAACCACCAAAGAAGTCCAGTTAAAAACAGAGTCTTGAATTGTCCTCTTGTCTTTGCACAGGTAGCCAGAGGGGCACGTCCCCCACCCCTGCTCTCCCTCTGCTGAGGCACAGGAAGAAGGGGGAAGTTCAGCGGGTTAATGATGCTTCTGTGTAGGGCCACTGAGGGAAGAGGCCCTGTCCCCGATAGCGGAGCTATCCAGGGCGTGGAAAGGATGGACAGCAGACTGGGCCTCTTGTGTGCAGGCCCCTGGAGCTTTCCTCCCTGGTTCTCACACCCCGTTTGAGATGTGGCCACAAAAATGGGCACGAGGCTCTGCCTTCCCCAGGAAGCCCAGATGGGGAGGGCAGAGAAGCAGACAAGTGAAAGGCAGTAGTACACAGACAAGGACGGGACACCCTTCCCAGGGTGGGCTAGAGGTGGGGCTGCCACCAGACGCCCTCCTGAGAAAGGTGACTGCCAGAGTTGGCCACGACAAGGGACAGGTCAGAGCCCCAGGCGGACAACAGCGTGAGTGAGGGCACCTCCGTAGGGTGGGTGCCGTGGGGTGAGGGGCGGAAGGTTGCCAAAACCAGGGTCAGCACCAGCTGGCTCACTTCTGTGGTCCTGACTCATCCGTGCCTGTAAAGCCACACTCTGATGTAATTTGGTTGAAGTCTTAGGAACTCAGGATAAGTTTATAGCCAAAATCATTTTTTTATTACCAACTCAGAAAAAAAAATAGCTTTTTTTTTTTTTTTTTAATTGGGCGAGTTACATCTGAGGAGCTAGGGAGAGAGCAGCCCTATCAGGCTGACATTGGTACAGAATCTCAACACCGGCCTCCCTATGTCTCAATAAATCTAAGGTTACGTTGATTAGAAGACACGGCTTTGTGTACCATTAAGAGAAAGGGCTGCCAATTAATTTTAAGATACCACTGATTACGAGATGACTGCTGTTTGGCATGTTGAAATGTTTGAGACTGATACAGCAGGCAGGCCCTTCCCTTCGCTCGAGCCTCGTGGGTGTGCAGACTGGTGCAGACACAGTGCCTTGCGTGTGCACACAGACCGCTCCCACAAACCGGGCTGGTGAGCCCACCACCACCAAGCAGGTGTGCGCGGGGGCGGGGCAAGGCACACAGAAGTCAGTGACTTTGCTCAAGGGCGACATCATTAGCAGGAAGCAATGCCGCAGCGGCGTGTCCCAGGACAGGGGCAGACGCTCTCGTGCCTGGTCTCAGACTCACAGGCACATTTACTCCATCACTGACAGGGTTCAAACTCACCAAAGTACCAGGGTCCCCTGTGTCCACCTTCAGTCTCTGGGTGGCTCTCCGCCTCACTAAGCTTGGCCCCATGGACATGAGTGCCCAGGAGCCCCAGGGCTCCTGTGCCCCTGATGTCTTCAGGCCCAAGGCAGGGCCCTCAGGCTGTGGTCAGCCCAGGACCAGGCAGAGCAAATTTTTTTTTTTTAAGATTTTATTTATTTATTTGACAGAGATAGAGACAGCCAGCGAGAGAGGGAACACAAGCAGGAGGTGGGACAGGAAGAAGCAGGCTCCCAGCGGAGGAGCCTGATGTGGGGGCTCGATCCCATAACGCCGGGATCACACCCTGAGCTGAAGGCAGACGCTTAACCGCTGTGCCACCCAGGCGCCCTGGCAGAGCAAATTCTTGCTTAGTGTTTGGAGCCCCGGGGTCTGGCCCTGGGCAAGACCCAGGTTTCTGGAAATTGGAATCACAGGAGCAGCACTGACTTCAGGGTCTGAAGGAGAACCTCTCGTGGGACTGAACATCACCTAAAACAGGGAGAGGGGAACGCCGTGACTGACGCTCTCCAAGGCTCCAGTGCAACCTTTCCGGTCCCTGCACCTGCGTGGCGGTGGTCCTCTCACATTGCCCAGACAGCTCGGGGCTCGGTTGGACGGCGAGTCCCCCACCACCATGGGGGTCCTGCCCAGGGCACCCTCGTGCTCAGATTCTGTTACACCCAGTCTTTAGACTGGTCTATTTTCAAAAGTTGCGCTTTAGGCAAATATTGGATGCAATTTCACAAACAGTGATTTTCCTGATTACCAAGCAGTTAATCTATTTTGGGTCCTGCATCCTTTTAAAAGTCTGTCAAACTCTTTCCCCAGGAAAAATAAAACAAAACACGCACCTAATTTTCTGGAATTCAATGATTAAACCTTAATCTTTGGGCGATGGACAGAGCCACTGGGGATAACTTCCCTGGTTCAGATTCAAGAAGAGCTCGAATCCAGTTTGTAAGGGAACTGATATTCACAATTCTAAGGGAGCTTTTCCTGAACTCTGGACCCATGATTATCCCGGGTGATGTTCTTACAGTGCAAGAGAAGCAACTGGGTAGCCCCACAGCTCTGCGGGAAGGGAGGGAGGGAGGGACGGACGGAGGAAGGAAGGAAGGAAGGAAGGAAGGAAGGAAGGAAGGAAGGAAGGCAGGCAGGCAGGCAGGCAGGCAGGCAGGCTTGCTTTGGTATTTCCAGGTGAACCAGAATCTTAAGATTTGTGTTATCTAATGATACCGAAGAGATGAGTTTCTAGTGCTAAAGGTTAGAGATTCTTTCTGCATCTCAGAAGGGAAAAGGTTTTCCTAAATGTATCAGCAAGAGGTCAGGTTTTCTGAGTTCCAGTACTGTTTCAGCCTCTAGCTTGGGTGTCCAGGGCCAGGACTCAGGAGCAACACTGGATGAACATCAGGGGAGCAGAGGCTGTGGCGACCTGGGGCTCCAGGAAAGGGGCCCAGGAGCTTGCAGTTCAAGAAAGGGTTCCCATCCAGATGGCTGCCTTGCTGAGTCCAGCAAAAGGGGAACAAGGAACACTGAGGGAGTTTCTAGTCACCACAGCGGGGGGAGGAGGGGGCAGTTTCCTCAAAGTCACAACAGACAGAGGGAAGGAGCCCCCAAGGCCCAAGCAGCAGGTTCCCAGAGCTCACAGAGCTGCAGTTGGGTTCCAGGGATCATGGGGTGCCCCCGGCCCCAGTGAGGGCCAGCGCAGGTCAGGATTCAGTCACAGCATCCAGAGTGGGGGAGCTCACACATGGCCAGTGGCCACGGATGCTGTCACGGAGGGAGCCTGGCCCCACAGGCATGAAGCAAGATGAAGGGCACGCCAGGGGCCGGCTGGGGTTGGCCTGGCAGCTGTGGGGGCCTGGGGGTGAGCCGTGGGCCAGACAGAGGCAGGGCTGAGGGCCACAGCCTGTCCATCAGCCCCCCGACCCACACAGCTGTGTGTGCAAGGGCTTCACTGCTCTAGGCCTCCCTTCTCGTCTGCAAGAGGGGATGGCCACCGCCATGCCCTGCATTACTGTGAAGATGCCGATGCCACTCCCAGGAACAGCATGCAGGGCAGAGCTCTGCTTAAAGACTGGGGACAGCGCGGCATTTGTGAGACACTTCTCTTGTGCATCCCCCATTCCCACACCCCTCGGACACCGTGATCCCCTTTGAGGAAACAGGAGAGTCAAGGCAGAGAGGAACCTGCCCGTCAAGATCATCTGCACATGCATTCATTCCGTTCTTTTAACAAACATTTATTAAGTGCCTACAGTGTGCCAGGCCCCGTGCCAGGCCCCAGGGGACAGAGTCAGGTCACACACAGCCCCCCCCTCAAGGAGCTCACAGTCTGGGGCGGGGCAGACGCGGGAGCAGGGCAGGAGGGATGCACTGGGCTGAGTGTGGCAGGGGTGTAAACAGACGGCTGTGGGGGGGACGGCAGCGAGGGAGCTTCACAAGGCATCGAACCGGCAGGATGGAATCACCAAAGGCCTGCCCCCGCTTCCACCGGGTAGCGAACTGCTGCGCTCCAGGGGCCCAGAGAGGGAGCCCGGACACAGAGCGAATCGCTGAGTCCCTGCGCCCCACCCCAGGGTCGCTCTGCTCCTGAGAGCACCTCCCACCCGGTCTTCGAGGTCACCTCCTTTCTCCACACTGTGTAGGGAACCCCAGACCCCCTGGCTTTCGCTTTTCTCCCCTCTCACGCAGGTCGGCCGCCAGCCCCCGCTCAGGCGCCGGGCCCGGCCCCGTGAGGACACCGCCTCTGGAACAGACCACCCGCCGGACACTCAGAGCCGTCGGACCAGCTCAATGAGCTGCTGGATGCTTTTGTTCTGGTTGGACAGGCCGTTCCTGATGTTTTCCAGCAAGCATCTCTTTAACTCAAAAATGGCCTCGCTGTACCCCAAGCTCACTGCGGCCATGGGAGGCACCCCTTGCCACAGGCCAGGGATGTGCCAAACATGCTGCTTCTCGGGGTCACAGAAGGCCAGGTCCGCCAGCGTCCGGATGCCGCCGCCCTGTTTCTCCATTTGCGCCACGGCTCTGCTCGCGTCACCGGGTGGGTCCAGGAGCTGCCTCCTCTCTCTCGGCCTGGGCCCGGGGGCACACGCGTCGTGAAGGTTCTGGTACACAAACTGATAGTTGGGCATGTGCCCCGTTTTTTCCAACCTCAGAAACGCGTGCAGAATGGCCGGGGGTATGTCCCTGGTCTCGGCTAAGCTGACCACGGTGACGTTGCTCAGCCCCACGAGCAACGTGGCCAACGAGGCCTCCAGCTCGAACCTCTCCCCGGCCGTGGCCAGGGCCCCGCCTATCAGACCCCCAGAGTCTATCACCAGGATGTGGTCGCAGCCCAGGTCCTGGCTGAAACTCTCGGCCACCGTGACCAGCTGCATGAAGGCCCCTCGAGGCCCATAGCCCCGGCCGGTGGCAAAGCGCAGCCCAAACATGGTGTTGAGGAGCGTGGACTTGCCCGTGCCCGGCACGCCCAGCGCGGACAGGACCACCAGCCTCGACCTCCGCTCCAGGCGCGCGTGCAGCTCCTTGAGGAGCCCCGTGACCCAGCGCAGGGGGGTGCTCAGTGTGCTCCCGTCGACCAGCTCCAAGGGGAGCCCCTTCAGCAGCAGCTCCAGGGCCAAGCCTGGGAAGTGGGCAAAGCGCCTCTGGCTGGCCGGCAGCTTCCCTGCCTCCACCAGGCAGCTCTCTGCCTCGTAAAACTGTCCCATCTCCCGCAGGAAGTGCTCCACCCCCAGGGGCTCGGGCCAGAGCAGCTCACTCAAGTCCACGACTCCACAGTGTTTTGGTCTCAGCGTGAGAATGGTCTCCGGAGGCTGCCTCGGCCGTGGCGAGGCCACGCGGGCCAGCCCCCACTCCATCCACCTCAGGAAGTACTGCTTCTCGCCCAGCGAGGGGCCGCTGATGGCCGTGATGAACTCCTGCACCCCCCCGCCAGGCTCGTGGCCGTTCTGCTGCGCCCGCAGTTCCAGCAGCTGGTGCCTCAGCTCGGCCCGGCCCTTGTCCGGAGGGTCCCCGGCCCACTGGGCCTGGCACAGCTCCTTCTCCACCTGGGCCGCCTTCCTCCACGGGTCCCCCTGCAGCCTCAGCTCGTCCCGGCGGTAGGCGTCCGAGTCTTTGATTTTCCTGGTGATGCGCTCCATGCGCTCCTTCGCCCGCTGACACTCCTCGCAGTCCTCGTCCACCCGCAGCCCCAGCTTGCGCGCCGCGTGGGCCATCTCCTCCACGGACAGCCTCCTGCAGGGGGAGCGGGCAACGTGAGCCACGATGGAGCGGACCCTGCGCACGAAGCCCGCGCTGTCCGTGCTGCTGACCTTGACCAGGACGTGCGAGTGGTCCATCTTCAGCACCGGGATGAGCCTGTTCAGGAACCGCAGGTTGGCGTTCCGCTTCCCACGGTAGGGGCTCAGGATAAAGTAGTACCTCGTGGCCGACCCCTTCACGGAGTACAGCAGCTCATACTCCTTCTTGCTGATGTTGTCCGTCAGGATGAACACGGCGGACGACACTTCGGTCAGCAGCTTGAACTGCAGCCAGTGAGACCCGATGTCGCCCCGTAAGTTCAGAAAGGCCACGGGCTCCGGGAAAATGTCCAGGTCCTCCCTGCCACTGGGAAGAAACCAGGAGACTTCCACCAGCCCGTCTGCGATCTCCCGAGGGTTGGTGCCCACGTTCAGATCGCGGTGCCAGAAGCAGTCCCGCGGCCTGTGGCCTGGGCTGAGCACGGCGTTGAGGAGCTGGGACTTGGAGTTGCTGCTGACCTCCATGCGCACGAAGGCGAAGGCGGGCGCCCGCGACAGGACCGCGCTGTCTTCTCGAAGGCCGCCCACCCCCCGTGGGGGCTGCACCCACCACGTCCGCACGACGCCCCTCAGGGCCCACAGCAGAAACGTGTGGTAGTGGTTCTCCGAGTCGGGCAGGACGAGGGGGAGTGCAAACTGGCAGAGGGACATTTTGTGCACGATTTCTTGTTGTAGGAAACTGTCCGAGGACAGCAGAAGGGCACAGAGAAGGTCCAAGGGGTTCACGGGTGTGTCGGGCGTCGGCAGCTCAGAGAAGGAATAGATGTCCGCGGAGACGTCGTCGGCCGCGTCCCAATAGATGATCTCCTCTTCCATCTGGCTCTCCTTCTCTGCGGGCCTGGCGTCCAGGGGCATGTCCAGCACCATGGTGGTGTTCCTGGCTTCGGCGTTGAGGGCCTGCAGCTTCCTGAGGAAATTCCACGGCAAGTCCTTGGGAGCCTGAGGGGCCCAGTTCTTCATGCTGTCACTGCTGATCTGCAGGGAGTCCTGGAGGCTGAGCTTCTGGGCCTGGTAGGTCTCCAGCCCCAAAAGCGACAGCATTTCCTGCAGCCTGCTCCTCTCCGCTGCGGGGAGAAAAGAAGACGTCAGTGCTCACCCTGCGCGTCAGGGGCCCCAGTTAGAGGTGGGGAGGGAGACAGCCTC
>NC_048218.1:118010515-118013110 GCF_002007445.2 Ailuropoda melanoleuca | reverse complement strand
CTCTACAGGTGTTCAAACAGATTACAGCTAAGTCCTAGGACAGGTGCTCATTCTTCAGAGTCCACAGCTAACCAGCGACCTTCCCCTCTCCTACTATAGATCTACTCAACTCCTTCACTTGGGTCATTACCCACTAACCTGTTTACTCATTCAAATATTTACTGAGTCCTATTCTGTGGCAGGTACTGTTTTAGAAGCTGGACATTTCATTTAACAAAATAGAGCAAACCTTGCCCCTATAATGTAAATGCCATCATAGTTTAGAGGTAACAGATACAGAGGAGGGAAAGAATTGGTCTGAGCAAGGGGGCTGGGAGGGGAATTGGGCTGGAATTTTACATAGGTGATCCAGATAAGCTTTACTGAAGGGGGCATGGGCGAGGCCTCATCAAGAAGAGATGACAAACAAGAGTTCGAGGAAAATTCCTTGTCACCCTGTGGCTAAATAATCAAGTGACCTCTAGCCTAATCCATGTACTTCTAGAGTCACTTCCCCCCAATCGGCCTTTATAACTGTGCACAAGACAAGAGAGCAAGGGCCAATTAGAGCCCCAAGTCTGGCCCTCCTCACAAACCTGGAGCCAGGTTTTCCCTACTTCAGAGCAAGTGCTTGCAACTGGGCTCATTCATCACTGCCAACTCCCAGCCATCAGCACCCAGCCTCCCATGGAGCCTCTAGAGATGATAAACTCCCTATAGTCTTCTTTTTCATTCAAATTGCATGTTGCTCAGATTCCAAAAGCTCTACAAAGTGGGAGGGTTGAAAAGGTTTATTTCAGAGAATTGGCACCCAAGGGCTGCCACAACTGCTGGCATTCCAGGGCACAAGAAACATGTGGCAAGAAACAAAAAACTCTTAAACATGACTTGGTTCTAATTTCAAGACTCCCAGGCATCAAAATATATAGGACTTTAGAAAAATACTCAGTAATCCTCTTATTTTCCTTAGTTTCAAAAGACAATGTTCACTTTCCAACCCTCTCGTTCTAGGAGAAGACTGCTCCTTTTTCTAGCCTAAGAAGTGTGTTCTTTCGTGGGAACAACTCTGAAACATACGGAGCAGCCCCACTTAAAGGTTTCCAGTTTGGGGTTCCAGGGGCGAATCAGAAAGATACAGATGCCAGTCGCTCCACCAGAGTCCATTCCCCCGGTGAATGGATGCAGCAGGACAGCCAGCACTTGCACTGGGGAACGTTATATGAAATAGTATACTACATATTTCTAGGCTTCTTTCAGAGTCTTAGAACAAATACCGCTAGTATTTTGTAAAAGTCTCAACCACCTGACGTCCAGAAAGAGACTGCAATGACAGTATCTAGAAAATGAGGCACTCTGATAAAAAGCCCCCGGGAGGCACATACCCTTAGGACTAATTACTCCCCAGGTTCAACTAAAGCACAATCAGGAACAAACAGTCCTTAAATTTGTATGGAACCAGAAAAGGCCCCGAATCTCCAAGGAACTGTTGAAAAGGAGAAACAAAGCTGGGGGCATCACAATGCCAGATTTCGAGCTGTACTACAAAGCTGTGATCACAAAGACAGCATGGTACTGGCACAAAAACAGACACATGGACCAATGGAACAGAATAGAGAACCCAGAAATGGACCCTCGGCTCTTTGGGCAACTAATCTTTGATAAAGCAGGAAAAAACATCCGGTGGAAAAAAGACAGTCTCTTCAATAAATGGTGCTGGGAAAATTGGACAGCTACATGCAAAAGAATGAAACTTGACCACTCTCTCACACCATACACAAAAATAAACTCCAAATGGATGAAAGACCTCAATGTGAGACAGGAATCCATCAAAATTCTAGAGGAGAACATAGGCAACAACTTCTATGACATCGGCCAGAGCAACCTTTTTCACGACACATCTCCAAAGGCAAGAGAAATAAAAGATAAAATGAACTTATGGGACTTTATCAGGATAAAGAGCTTCTGCACAGCCAAGGAAACAGTCAAAAAAACTAAGAGACAGCCCACGGAATGGGAGAATATATTTGCAAAGGACACCACAGATAAAGGACTGGTATCCAAGATCTACAAAGAACTTCTCAAACTCAATACACGAGAAACAAATAAACAAATCATAAAATGGGCAGAAGATATGAACAGACACTTTTCCAATGAAGACATACAAATGGCTAACAGACACATGAAAAAATGTTCAAAATCATTAGCCATCAGGGAAATTCAAATCAAAACCACACTGAGATACCACCTTACGCCAGTTAGAATGGCAAAGATAGACAAGGCAAGAAACAACAATTGTTGGAGAGGATGTGGAGAAAGGGGATCCCTCCTACATTGTTGGTGGGAATGCAAGTTGGTACAGCCACTCTGGAAAACAGTGTGGAGGTCCCTTAAAAAGTTAAAAATTGAACTACCCTATGACCCAGCCATTGCACTACTGGGTGTTTACCCCAAAGATACAGACGTAGTAAAGAGAAGGGCCATATGCACCCCAATGTTCATAGCTGCATTGTCCACAATAGCCAAATCATGGAAGGAGCCGAGATGCCCTTCAACAGATGACTGGATTAAGAAGCTGTGGTCCATATATACAATGGAATATTACTCAGCTATCAGAAA
>NC_048218.1:117987779-117995770 GCF_002007445.2 Ailuropoda melanoleuca | reverse complement strand
AAAAAAAAACTTCACTGTGATCATGCCTCTAACTTCCAATGTCAAGTGAAGACTATTATTCATCATAGATTTTTGTCAGAAAAATTAATCTCTCCCCCACCCCCAAAATTGATTCATAATTATAAAAATACTTAGATAAAATTAACTTATTTTTATAATTTGGGCTTTGTTTTTTTCCCCCACTAACCACAAAATCTTGGTCCTTGTTTTAAGTGGATTAGCTTTGACTTTCTCTAGGACCAATCATTTTCAGAGAGTGGGAATTTCTTGAGTTTGACAGAGTTACAGAGTTTTCAAAGGGCAGCTGTGAAGGTGGTGAGATGACTCCTAACCACATCTCTGGAGAAACGACAGAAGGGATGAACCCTGAGAAGAACACAGTGGGGACCCCAACAGCTGTGTTCAAATACTGAGGGGTTGACACCGTGATTCTATTTCTTCTGAAAAGCCCAAGAACGCAGAACTAGAACCCGGTAAAAACAATGCAGACATTTCTCCTCAACATGACAGAAAACGTTAACAACTGAAATTGTCCAAAATGTTGATGCGTTGTTTTGAGAGATAGGAAGTTTCCATCTCTACAGGTGTTCAAACAGATTACAGCTAAGTCCTAGGACAGGTGCTCATTCTTCAGAGTCCACAGCTAATCAGCGACCTTCCCCTCTCCTACTATAGATCTACTCAACTCCTTCACCTAGGGTCATTACCCACTAATCTGTTTACTCATTCAAATATTTACTGAGTCCTATTCTGTGGCAGGTACTGTTCTAGAAGCTGGACGTTTCATTTAACAAAATAGAGCAAACCTTGCCCCTATAATGTAAATGCCATCATAGTTTAGAGGTAACAGATACAGAGAAGGGAGAGAATTGGTCTGAGCAAGGGGGCTGGGAGGGGAATTGGGCTGGAAGTTTACATAGGTGATCAAGATAAGCTTTACTGAAGGGGACATGGGCGAGGCCTCATCAAGAAGAGATGACAAACATGAGTTAGAGGAAAATTCCTTGTCACCCTGTGGCTAAATAATCAAGTGACCTCTAGCCTAATACATGTACTTCTAGAGTCACTTCCCCCCAGTCGGCCTTTATAACTGTGCACAAGACAAGAGAGCAAGGGCCAATTAGAGCCCCAAGTCTGGCCCTCCTCACAAACCTGGAGCCAGGTTTTCCCTACTTCAGAGCAAGTGCTTGCAACTGGGCTCATTCATCACTGCCAACTCCCAGCCATCAGCACNATTCCCAGGCATCAGCACCCAGCCTCCCATGGAAACTCTAGAGATGATAAACTCCCTATAGTCTTCTTTTTCATTCAAATTGCATGTTGCTCAGATTCCAAAAGCTCTACAAAGTGGGAGGGTTGAAAAGCTTTATTTCAGAGAATTGGCACCCAAGGGCTGCCACAACTGCTGGCATTCCAGGGCACAAGAAACATGTGGCAAGAAACAAAAAACACTCTTAAACAATGACTTGGTTCTAATTTCAAGACTCCCAGGCATCAAAATACATAGGACTTTAGAAAAATACTCAGTAATCCTCTTATTTTCCTTAGTTTCAAAAGACAATGTTCACTTTCCAACCCTCTCCTTCTAGAAGACTGCTCCTTTTTCTAGCCTAAGAAGGGTGTTCTAATTGGGAACAACTCTGAAACATACGGAGCATCCCCACTTAAAGGTTTCCAGTTTGGGATTCCAGGGGCGAATCAGAAAGATACAGATGCCAGTTGCTCCACCAGAGTCCATTCCCCCGGTGAATGGATGCAGCAGGACAGCCAGCACTTGCACTGGGTAATGTTATATGAAATAGTATACTACATATTTCTAGGCTTCTTTCAGAGACTTAGAACCAATACTAAGTATTTTGTAAAAGTCTCAACCACCTGACGTCCAAAAAGAGACTGAAATGACAGTATCTAAAAAATGAGGCACTCTGATAAAAAGCCCCCGGGAGGCACATACCCTTAGGACTAATTACTCCCCAGGTTCAACTAAAGCACAATCAGGAACAAACAGTCCTTAAATTTGTATGGAACCAGAAAAGGCCCCGAATGGCCAAGGAACTGTTGAAAAGGAAAAACAAAGATGGGGGCATCACAATGCCGGATTTTGAGTTGTACTACAAAGCTGCGATCACAAAGACAGCATGGTACTGGCACAAAAACAGACACATAGACCAATGGAACAGAATAGAGACCCTAGAAATGGACCCTCCACTCTTTGGGCAACTAATCTTTGACAAAGCAGGAAAAAATATCTGGTGGGAAAAAAACAGTCTCTTCAATAAATGGTGCTGGGAAAATTGGACAGCTACATGCAAAAGAATGATACTTGACCACTCTCTCACACCATACACAAAGATAAACTCCAAATGGATGAAAGACCTCGATGTGAGACAGGAATCCATCAAAATCCTGGAGGAAAACATAGGCAGCAACCTCTATGACATTGACCAAAGCAACTTTTTCATGACACATCTCCAAAGGCAAGAGAAACAAAAGATAAAATGAACTTATGGGACTTCATCAAGATAAAAAGCTTCTGCACAGCCAAGGAAACAGTCAAAAAAACTAAGAGGCAGCCCACGGAATGGGAGAATATATTTGCAAATGATACTACAGATAAAGGACTGGTATCCAAGATCTACAAAGAACTTCTCAAACTCAATACACGAGAAACAAACAAATAAATCATAAAATAGGCAGAAGATATGAACAGACAATTTTCCAATGAAGACATACAAATGGCTAACAGACACATGAAAAAATGTTCAAAATCATTAGCCATCAGGGAAATTCAAATCAAAACCACACTGAGATACCACCTTACGCCAGTTAGAATGGCAAAAATAGACAACGCAAGAAACAACAATTGCTGGAGAGTATGTGGAGAAAGGGGATCCCTCCTACATTGTTGGTGGGAATGCAAGTTGGTACAGCCACTCTGGAAAACAGTGTGGAGGTCCCTTAAAAAGTTAAAAATTGAACTACCCTATGACCCAGCCATTGCACTACTGGGTGTTTACCCCAAAGATACAGACGTAGTAAAGAGAAGGGCCATATGCACCCCAATGTTCATAGCTGCATTGTCCACNAAAGAGAAGGGCCATATCCACCCCAATGTTCATAGCAGCATTGTCCAATGCTGCTATTGTGGAAGGAGCCGAGATGCCCTTCAACAGATGACTGGATTAAGAAGCTGTGGTCCATATATACAATGGAATATTACTCAGCTATCAGAAAGAACGAATTCTCAACATTTGCTGCAACATGGACGGCACTGGAGGAGATAATGCTAAGTGAAATAAGTCAAGCAGAGAAAGACAATTATCATATGATTTCTCTCATCTATGGAACATAAGAACTAGGANGACTGGATTAAGAAGCTGTGGTCCATATATACAATGGAATATTACTCAGCTATCAGAAAGAACGAATTCTCAACATTTGCTGCAACATGGACGGCACTGGAGGAGATAATGCTAAGTGAAATAAGTCAAGTAGAGAAAGACAATTATCATATAATTTCTGTCATCTATGGAACATAAGAACTAGGAAGATCGGTGGGGGAAGAACGGGATAAAGAAGGGGGGTAATCAGAAGGGGGAATGAAGCATGAGAGACTATGGCCTCTGAGAAACAAACTGACGGCCTCAGAGGGGAGGGTTGTGGGGGAATGGGATAGGCTGGTGATGGGTAGTAAGGAGGGCACGTATTGCATGGTGCACTGGGTGTTATACGCAACTAATGAAGCATCAAACTTTACATCGGAATCTGGGGATGTACTGTATGGTGATTAACATAATATAATAAAATAAAATTAAAAAAAAAAAAACTAATGATGTACTGTATGGTGACTAACATAATCTAATAAAAAAACATTAAAAAAATAAATAAATCACAATCAGATTTGAAACTTTTTTTTCTTCTGGTTTCTAACGTTCCCGTGCAGCTCAGTGAAGGCCACTGGGAATGACTTGACCAGGGCTACTAGGAGATGGCTTAGCGCTTCCAGTCTTCCCACAGGCACTGTTCTCTGGGCCTCGCAGGAGCGAGTGAGCAGAAGAGAAGCACAGAACTCTAGAACTTTATTACCCAAAAAAGGCTGTGGCATTCTCTGATTCTGTCACCACATTTATGACCTGGGTGCCGGGAACCTCAGCAGCTGGCAGAGTGACAGGAGAGCTGGGGACATGAAATGAGAGCCCCCATCAGTTTCTCATGCAACTCACAGGAAACTCTGAGTTAATAGAAAGGAAAGGTCACGTCAGTCATGAGCTCCCAAGGAGCCTCTCTGGGGATGGGCTGGTGCCTATTCCTACTTGGAGCCCTGTGTAGGCTCCAGGCTGAGCACACAGCCACGTTTCCTAGGACAGTCCTGTTGACTGATGCCTGCCGTACAGGCAGTTATTGAGCTCCGGATTTCATTCTCCTAAGTGTCATAGTTTGGATGCTAAATTACCTGGGTCCCCTAAGGAAATGTGACTGAGTTCTACAGCATATTTTGCTGGTTTACCTGTTTTGTGGAACACATACCTCTCCAAGTCCACCACTGGTTTCAGGACATACTCTGCAAATTTCTTCCACGTGTCTGTATATCCGGCAGTGGGGGAGCCAGCAATGCTGTGTGGTGAGGTGCAGCCCAGCTGCTGGGTTCATACCGCAAGTCCTCACATTTAACAGCAGTGAGACCGTGGACAAGTCCCTTATAACATCTTTCATTTGAAAAAAAAATGGTGATAAAAATAATTGCAAAGTTAACATTTGTAATCAGTTAATATTTGTAAAATGCCTGAAACAGGGTAAGCACTCTATAAATGTTTGTTAAGTAAAAAACAAATATGTAGTCTTGGTGCCTAACAGGTAAGTGAATTTCTATAAAGGGATGGTGAGACGGGGGGGGGGCAGAAGCCCTTTTCAAACAGTTGCTAGTTCCCCTCCCCACGTCAGGACTTCTTGCTGACATAAACAAATCCTCCCTGCCTGACCCTGGGTGGTGCCAGTGAGGAGCAGAGTGCTGCAGGGCTGGAATGGCATCACCACCGCCAGGACAGTGCCATAGTCAACGATGCGACAACTACAATTAAACCAGTTCAAGCAGAACAAAGAAACAGAGGCAACTGCCCTGGGTTACAGTTGGCTGTCAGAAGTCACCAAGTATCTCCATCAGTAGTTTCATGCGCTCCACGTGAAGAGAACTCTTTGTCTCCTCACAGTTTTGGCAAATGTGACTGCACACTTACGTACATGACCAGGACTTCAAAGGCACCAAAGGTGCTCCGACAACAACCAACCGAAGACGGAAACATCGCAGTATCTACCTCACGTATAAAATCCCATGTGATGGATTATGAAAATTCTCCATTCCTCAGAGAGACACCTCTCCACCAGAGACAAAATGGGTACGAATATAATCATCTTACAAAAGCAGGCTACACCACACCACCCTACTGAACACAAAAGTTACCAATCATCACGATATTTGACCTTGTGAAAACATCAGCTTAGTCACTTCATTTTCGCCTTTGAGATCCTTTCAATCTTTCAGGCATGATTTGAACACTCTATTAAGATGAGAAATTCCTATGCAACAGCTTCTTTGGAAAGAACTGGGTCCCCGCAGCCATCTCAGTGACTTAGCAGGGTACAGCACCGCACACCCTGACCACCTGGGAGAGGAGGGACAATGGAGCAGTAGATAATTCTACCAAGAGCTGGTTTTAAAAGGTAGTTGGGGGGCACCTGGTGGCTCAGTCTAAGTGTCTGCCTTCAGCTCAGGGCGCGATACCAGAGTCCTGGGATGGAGCCCCACATCAGGCTTCTCCACTGGGAGCCTGCTTCTTCCTCTCCCACTCCCCCTGCTTGTGTTCCCTCTCTCGCTGGCTGTCTCTCTCTGTCAAATAAATAAATAAAATCTTTAAAAAAAAAAGGTAGTTGGGAGGCAGATATTGCATAAATACAGAGGCATCAGTTTTTGGGTAAAAGGTCCTCTCAGATTCACATCACCATGGTTCTGTCTGGTAAACACAGAGGAGACGTGATTCCTAAGGTCTTCAAATCCTGAACAAATGCAAAGAATGCAAGTGAGGCGGTGCCCCACAAAAATACTAAAGCCAGAGGGATATTAACAACAAAACCAGGGCCGCTGGGGGGGCTCAGCTGGTTAACCATCTGCCTTCATTCAGCTCAGGTCATGGTCCCAGGCTCCTGGGATCCAGCCCCCCATCGGGCTCCCTCTCAGAAGGAAGTCTGCTTCTCCCTCTGCCTCTGCCCTTCCCCTGCTCGGGCTCTTGAGCTCTCTCAAATAAATAAAAAGTCTAAGAAAGAAAGAAAAGAAAAGAAAGAAAGAAAGAAAGAAAGAAAGAAAGAAAGAAAGAGAAAGAAAGAGAAAGAAAGAAAGAAAGAAAGAAAGAAGAAAGAAAGAAAGAAAGAAAGAAAGAAAGAAAGAAAGAAAGAGAAAGAAAGAAAAAAAACAAAAAGTCTGTCTGGCACAAGAAGCTTTTCCATGAACCTTACTTTGGAGTGCTAAGAAGACGTTCCCGTCCAACATTCCCTAATACTTTTTTTTACCAACGAAGAAAACCAAGTCCTTTCCAGCACAAATACCCAACTATTAAAGAGTTTTACAGCCCTCCAAAATAGAAAAGAGAAAGGAGTGTAAGTATTCATTACACATTTACTCTGATTTCATTAATTTAACACAAATTTCCTTCAAAATAATGAAGATGGGCAGGGAATTGGACACATCATAATTCAGACTCCACACCCCAGAATCCTACTAACTCACATTTTAAAGAACCCGCCTTAGGGGCGCCCAGGGGGCTTTTGGTAAAGCGTCTGCCTTCAGCTCCGCTCATGACCCCAGCGTCCTGGGATCCAGCCCCTGCATGGGGCTCCCTGCGCAGCCCGCGGATAGGTCTCCCTCTGTGGCTTCCGCTGCTTGTGCTCTCTCTCTCAAATAAATGAATAAAATCTTTAAAGAAAAAGAAAAATAAAGAAAGAATCCGCTTTGGCAAAAAGGAGGAGCCCCCATGAGGGGCAGAACTCTCCAGCACCCCCCTGCCCCAGCGGACAGGCTCGGCACTCACCGCGCTTCTCAGATCAATCGCTTCAACAAGTCCCCTGCCTCAGCTCCAGCAGATCACGCCCAACACCAGACTCCCCATGGAATGTTTCTGGAAACTGAACGCTGCGTTGTTTTCTCACAGCAGGACTGCTCCCTCCCGCTCGTCGATGCTACTTCCCTGGTAGTGGCAATGGAACGAAAAGGCCAAAAATATGTCCGTCAGAAACAACACCATATACGGAGACTCTTACCACTATCATCATCCTTCGTGAATAGGGAAACATGAGGGAAAGTGGTCACGGAATCCTGACGAGAATGCCACATAATGGTCTGGGAGACACCACACAATCCAGGGAAATATCAACAAATATAATCTCTCATGAGTAAGGGACCAGGAATGAAAAGGTTCTGGATTTTTGAGGACTCAGCAACCTTCAGGGTGGTAATAAAGCATAGCTTCCAGGAAAACACCTCCAGCTAACATAAGACTTTCCACTGGGAACCCTGACACCACATTGGGTGTATGGGCCTGGGAAGGGTCCAGCACTTAGAACCAAAAAACAAAGTGTGAGGATAAAGCCCTTGAGGTCACATCGGCCTTATGGAAGGTGGAAAAGGAATCAAGGTGCTTTGGTACCGTGAGTGAAACACGACGAACACAGCACTGAGAAAAAAAATTCGGCAAAAAGGGGCTTCCAACGAAATGTTTGTTTCCTGGGAAAATCCTATCAAAACTGGTAGTGGCAATGGAACGAAAAAGCCAAAAACATGTCCGTCAGCAAAAACACCATAAACGGAGAGTCTTAGCACTATCACCATCGTTCGTGAATAGGGAAACAGGAGGGAAAGTGGTCGCAGAACCCTGAAGAGAATGCCACATAATGGTCTCAGAACACCACACAATCCAGGGAAATATCAACGAACATCATCTCAC
>NC_048218.1:117972643-117984948 GCF_002007445.2 Ailuropoda melanoleuca | reverse complement strand
GTGTGAGGGGAAAGCCCTTGAAGTCACGACGGCCTTATGGAAGGTGGAACAGGAATCAAGGTGCTTTGGTACCGTGAGTGAAACACGACGAACACAGCACTGAGAAAAAAAATTCGGCAAAAAGGGGCTTCCAACGAAATGTTTGTTTCCTGGGAAAATCCTATCAAAACTGGTAGTGGCAATGGAACGAAAAAGCCAAAAACATGTCCGTCAGCAAAAACACCATAAACGGAGAGTCTTAGCACTATCACCATCGTTCGTGAATAGGGAAACAGGAGGGAAAGTGGTCGCAGAACCCTGAAGAGAATGCCACATAATGGTCTCAGAACACCACACAATCCAGGGAAATATCAACGAACATCATCTCGCATGAGTACGGGAGCATGAATAAAAAGGTTCAGGATTTTCGAGGACTCAGCGCCCTTCGTAGTGCTAATAAACCAGAGCATCCAGTAAAACACCTCCAGCTAATATCAGCCTTTTAACCTGGGACCCTGATTCCACATTGCGTGTATGGGCCTGGGAGGGATCCAGCACTTAGAACCGAGAAACAAAGTGCGAAGATAAAGCCCTTGAAGTCACATCGGCCCTATAGAACGTGGAACAAAAATCAAGGTGCTTTGTTACCGTGAGTGAAACATGATGAGCACAGCACTGAGAAACAAAATTTGGCCACACCAGCCTCCAATGAAATGTTTGCTTCATGGGTACATCCTATCAANCTTCATGGGTAAATCCCATTAAAACTGCTGGTGGCAATGGAACGAAAATGCCTAAACCATTTCTGTCAGAAACAACACTGTGCAGTGGCCGTCTTAGCACTATCATCATCCTTCGTGAATAGGGAAACATGAGGGAAAGTGTTCACGGAAGCCTGACGAGAGTGCCACATAGTGGTCTCTGAGACACCACACAATCCAGGGAAATATCAACGAACATCATCTCACTTAAATAAGGGAGTCTAAATGAAAACGTTCAAGAATTTCGAGGACTCAGCGCCCTTTTTATTGCTATTAAAGAAGAGCGTCCAGGAAAACACCTCCAGCTAACATCCGCATTTTCAATTGGGACCCAGTTCCCCATTACATGAATGTGCCTTGGAAGTATCCAGCACTTAGAACCAAGAAACAAAGTACGAAGATAAAGCCCTTGAAGTCACATCGGCCCTATAGAATGTGGAACAAAAATCAAGGTGCTTTGTTACCGTGAGTGAAACACGATGAGCACAGCACTGAGAAACAAAATTTGGCCAAACCAGCCTCCAATGCAATGTTTGCTTAATGGGTAAATCCCATTAAAACTGCTGGTGGCAATGGAACGAAAATGCCTAAACCATTTCTGTCAGAAACAACACTGTGCAGTGGCCGTCTTAGCACTATCATCATCCTTCGTGAATAGGGAAACATGAGGGAAAGTGTTCACGGAAGCCTGACGAGAGTGCCACATAGTGGTCTCTGAGACACCACACAATCCAGGGAAATATCAACGAACATCATCTCACTTAAATAAGGGAGTCTAAATGAAAACGTTCAAGAATTTCGAGGACTCAGCGCCCTTCTTATTGGTATTAAAGAAGAGCGTCCAGGATAACACCTCCAGCTAACATCCGCATTTCCTTGGGACCCAGATTCCCCATTGGGTAAATGTGCCTTGGAAGCATCCAGCACTTAGAACCAAGAAACAAAGTGCGAAGATAAAGCCCTTGAAGTCACATTGGCCTTATAGAACGTGGAACAAAAATCAAGGTGCTTTGTTACCGTGAGTGAAACACGATGAGCACAGCACTGAGAAACAAAATTTGGCCAAACCAGCATCCAATGCATTGTTTGCTTCATGGGTAAATCCTATCAAAACTGCTGGTGGCAATGGAACGAAAATTCCTAAAATATATCTGTCAGAAACAACACGTGCAATGACTGTCTTAGCACTATCATCACCCTTCATAAATAAGGAAACATGAGGGAAAGTGTTCACGGAAGCCTGACGAGAGTGCCACATAGTGGTCTCAGAAAACCACACAATCCAGGGAAATATCAACGAACATCATCTCACTTAAATAAGGGAGTATAAATGAAAAAATTCAAGAATTTCGAGGACTCAGCGCCCTTCTTATTGGTATTAAAGAAGAGCGTCAAGGAAAACACCTCCAGCTAACATCCGCGTATTCAACTGGGACCCAGATTCCCCATTGGGTGAATGTGCCTTGGAAGTATCCAGCACTTAGAACCAAGAAACTAAGTGCGAAGATAAAGCCCTTGAAGTCACATCGGCCTTATGGTACGTGGAACAAAAATCAAGGTGCTTTGTTACCGTGAGTGAAACACGATGAGCACAGCACTGAGAAACAAAATTTGGCCAAACCAGCCTCCAATGCAATGTTTGCTTCATGGGTAAATCCCATTAAAACTGCTGGTGGCAATGGAACGAAAATGCCTAAAACTTTTCTGTCAGAAACAACACTGTGCAGTGACCATCTTAGCACTATCATCATCCTTCGTAAATAGGGAAACATGAGGGAAAGTGTTCACGGAAGCCTGACGAGAGTGCCACATAGTGGTCTCTGAGACACCACACAATCCAGGGAAATATCAACGAACATCAATCTCAATTAAATAAGGGGTATAAATGAAAAAGTTCAAGAATTTCGAGGACTCAGCGCCCTTCTTATTGGTATTAAAGAAGAGCGTCCAGGATAACACCTCCAGCTAACATCCGCATTTCCATGGGACCCACATTCCCCATTGGATGAATGTGCCTTGGAAGTATCCAGAACATAGAGCCAAGAAACAAAGTGCGAAGATAAAGCCCTTGAAGTCATATCGGCCTTATAGAACGTGGAACAAAAATCAAGGTGCTTTGTTACCGTGAGTGAAACACGATGAGCACAGCACTGAGAAACAAAATTTGGCCAAACCAGCCTCCAATGCAATGTTTGCTTCATGGGTAAATCCCATTAAAACTGCTGGTGGCAATGGAACGAAAATGCCTAAACCATTTCTGTCAGAAACAACACTGTGCAGTGGCCGTCTTAGCACTATCATCATCCTTCGTGAATAGGGAAACATGAGGGAAAGTGTTCACGGAAGCCTGACGAGAGTGCCACATAGTGGTCTCTGAGACACCACACAATCCAGGGAAATATCAACGAACATCATCTCACTTAAATAAGGGAGTCTAAATGAAAACGTTCAAGAATTTCGAGGACTCAGCGCCCTTCTTATTGGTATTAAAGAAGAGCGTCCAGGATAACACCTCCAGCTAACATCCGCATTTCCTTGGGACCCAGATTCCCCATTGGGTAAATGTGCCTTGGAAGCATCCAGCACTTAGAACCAAGAAACAAAGTGCGAAGATAAAGCCCTTGAAGTCACATCGGCCTTATAGAACGTGGAACAAAAATCAAGGTGATTTGTTACCGTGAGTGAAACACAATGAACACAGCACTGAGAAAAAAATTTGGCCACACCAGCCTCCAATGCAATGTTTGTTCATGGCTAAATCCTACCAAAAGTGCTGGTGGTAATGGAACGAAAATGCCTAAAACATTTCTGTCAGAAACAACACAGTGCAGTGACCGTGTTAGCACTATCATCATCCTTCATGAATAGGGAAACATGAGGGAAAGTGTTCACCGAAGCCTGATGAGAGTGCCACACAGTGGTCTCTGAGACACCACACAATCCAGGGAAATATCAAAGAATATCATATCACTTAAAAAGGGAGTATAAATGAAAAATTTCAAGAATTTCGAGAACTCAGCGATCTTCTTATTGGTATTAAAGAAGTGCCTCCAGGAAAACACCTCCAGCTAACATCCGAGTTTTCAATTGGGACCCAGGTACCCCAGTGGGTGAATGTGCCTTGGAAGTATCCAGAACTTAGAACGAAGAAGCAAAGTGTGAAGATAAAGCCCTTGAAGTCACAACGGCCTTATAGAACATGGATGAAAAATCAAGGTGCTTTGCTACCGTGGGTAAAACAAAATGAACACAGCACTGAGAAACAAAATTTGGCCAAACCAGCCTCCAATGCAATGTTTGCTTCATGGCAAAATCCTATCAAAACTGCTGGTGGCAATGGAACGAAAATGCCTAAAACATTACTGTCAGAAACAACACTGTGCAGTGGCCGTCTTAGCACTATCATCATCCTTCGTGAATAGGGAAACAGGAGGGAAAGTGTTCACGGAAGCCTGACGAGAGTGCCACATAGTGGTCTCTGAGACACCACACAATCCAGGGAAATATCAACGAACATCATCTCACTTAAATAAGGGAGTCTAAATGAAAACGTTCAAGAATTTCGAGGACTCAGCGCCCTTCTTATTGGTATTAAAGAAGAGCGTCCAGGATAACACCTCCAGCTAACATCCGCATTTCCTTGGGACCCAGATTCCCCATTGGGTAAATGTGCCTTGGAAGCATCCAGCACTTAGAACCAAGAAACAAAGTGCGAAGATAAAGCCCTTGAAGTCACATCGGCCTTATAGAACGTGGAACAAAAATCAAGGTGCTTTGTTACCGTGAGTGAAACACGATCAGCACAGCACTGAGAAACAAAATTTGGCCAAACCAGCCTCCAATGCAATGTTTGCTTCATGGGTAAATCCCATCAAAACTGCTGGTGGCAATGGAACGAAAATGCCTAAACCATTTCTGTCAGAAACAACACTGTGCAGTGGCCGTCTTAGCACTATCATCATCCTTCGTGAATAGGGAAACATGAGGGAAAGTGTTCACGGAAGCCTGACGAGAGTGCCACATAGTGGTCTCTGAGACACCACACAATCCAGGGAAATATCAACGAACATCATCTCACTTAAATAAGAGAGTATAAATGAGAAAGTTCAAGAATTTCGAGGACTCAACGCCCTTCTTATTGGTATTAAAGAAGAGCGTCCAGGAAACACCTCCAGGTATCATCCGTGTTTTCAATTGGAACCCAGATTCCCCATTGTGTGAATGTGCCTTGGAAGTATCCAGCACTTAGAACTGAGAAAGAAAGTGCAAATAAAGCCCTTGGAGTCACATCAGCCTTATAAAACGTGAACAAAAATCAAGGTGCTTTGTTACCGTGAGTGACACATGATGAGCACAGCACTGAGAAACAAAATTTGGAGAAACCAGCCTCCAATGCAAAGTTTGCTTCATGGGTAAATCCTATCAAACTTGCTGGTGGCAAAGGAACGAAAATGCCTAAAACAACTCTGTCAGAAACAACACTGTGCAGTGGCCGTCTTAGCACTATCATCATCCTTCGTGAATAGGGAGACTTGCAGGAAAGTGTTCACGGAAGCCTGACGAGAGTGCCACATAGTGGTCTTGAGACACCACACAATCCAGGGAAATTATCAACGAACATCATCTCACTTAAATAAGGGAGTCTAAATGAAAACGTTCAAGAATTTCGAGGACTCAGCGCCCTTCTTATTGGTATTAAAGAAGAGCGTCCAGGATAACACCTCCAGCTAACATCCGCATTTCCTTGGGACCCAGATTCCCCATTGGGTAAATGTGCCTTGGAAGCATCCAGCACTTAGAACCAAGAAACAAAGTGCGAAGATAAAGCCCTTGAAGTCACATTGGCCTTATAGAACGTGGAACAAAAATCAAGGTGCTTTGTTACCGTGAGTGAAACACGATCAGCACAGCACTGAGAAACAAAATTTGGCCAAACCAGCCTCCAATGCAATGTTTGCTTCATGGGTAAATCCCATCAAAACTGCTGGTGGCAATGGAACGAAAATGCCTAAACCATTTCTGTCAGAAACAACACTGTGCAGTGGCCGTCTTAGCACTATCATCATCCTTCGTGAATAGGGAAACATGAGGGAAAGTGTTCACGGAAGCCTGACGAGAGTGCCACATAGTGGTCTCTGAGACACCACACAATCCAGGGAAATATCAACGAACATCATCTCAATTAAATAATGGAGTATAAAAGAAAAAGTTCCATAATTTCGAGGACTCAGTGCCCTTCTTATTGGTATTAAAGAAGAGTGTCCAGGAAAACACCTCCAGCTAACATCCGCGTTTTCAATTGGGACCCAGTCCCCATTGGGTAAATGTGCCTTGGAAGCATCCAGCACTTAGAACCAAGAAACAAAGTGCGAAGATAAAGCCCTTGAAGTCACATTGGCCTTATAGAACGTGGAACAAAAATCAAGGTGCTTTGTTACCGTGAGTGAAACACGATCAGCACAGCACTGAGAAACAAAATTTGGCCAAACCAGCCTCCAATGCAATGTTTGCTTCATGGGTAAATCCCATCAAAACTGCTGGTGGCAATGGAACGAAAATGCCTAAACCATTTCTGTCAGAAACAACACTGTGCAGTGGCCGTCTTAGCACTATCATCATCCTTCGTGAATAGGGAAACATGAGGGAAAGTGTTCACGGAAGCCTGACGAGAGTGCCACATAGTGGTCTCTGAGACACCACACAATCCAGGGAAATATCAACGAACATCATCTCACTTAAATAAGGGAGTCTAAATGAAAACGTTCAAGAATTTCGAGGACTCAGCGCCCTTCTTATTGGTATTAAAGAAGAGCGTCCAGGATAACACCTCCAGCTAACATCCGCATTTCCTTGGGACCCAGATTCCCCATTGGGTAAATGTGCCTTGGAAGCATCCAGCACTTAGAACCAAGAAACAAAGTGCGAAGATAAAGCCCTTGAAGTCACATTGGCCTTAAAGAACGTGAAAAAAGAATCAAGGTACTTTTTTACTGTGAGTGAAACACGATGAGCACAGCACTGAGCAACAAAATTTGGCCAAACCAGCGTCTAATGCAATTTTTGCTTCGTGGGTAAATCCTATCAAAATGGGTGGTGGCAATGGAAACATAATGCCTAAAACATTTCTGTCAGAAGCAACACTGTGAATTGGCCGTCTTAGAACTATCATCATCCTTCGTGAATAGGGAAACATGAGGGAAAGTGTTCACGGAAGCCTGACGAGAGTGCCACATAGTGGTCTCTGAGACACCACACAATCCAGGGAAATATCAACGAACATCATCTCACTTAAATAAGGGAGTATAAATGAAAAACTCAAAGATGTTTGAGGACTCAGCGCCCTTCTTATTATTGTTAAATAAGAGCGTCCAGGAAAACAACTCCCACTAACATCCGCGTTTTCAATTGGGACCCAGATTCTCCATTGTGTGAATGTCCTTTGGAAGCATCCAGCATGTAGAACCAAGAAACAAAGTGCGTAAATAAAGCCCTTGAAGTCACATCGGCCTTATAGAACGTGAAACAAAAATCAAGGTGCTTTGTTACCGTGAGTGAAACACGATCAGCACAGCACGGAGAAACAAAATTTGGCCAAACCAGCCTCCAATGCAATGTTTGCTTCATGGGTAAATCCCATTAAAACTGCTGGTGGCAATGGAACGAAAATGCCTAAACCATTTCTGTCAGAAACAACACTGTGCAGTGGCCGTCTTAGCACTATCATCATCCTTCGTGAATAGGGAAACATGAGGGAAAGTGTTCACGGAAGCCTGACGAGAGTGCCACATAGTGGTCTCTGAGACACCACACAATCCAGGGAAATATCAACGAACATCATCTCACTTAAATAAGGGAGTCTAAATGAAAACGTTCAAGAATTTCGAGGACTCAGCGCCCTTCTTATTGGTATTAAAGAAGAGCGTCCAGGATAACACCTCCAGCTAACATCCGCATTTCCTTGGGACCCAGATTCCCCATTGGGTAAATGTGCCTTGGAAGCATCCAGCACTTAGAACCAAGAAACAAAGTGCGAAGATAAAGCCCTTGAAGTCACATTGGCCTTATAGAACGTGGAACAAAAATCAAGGTGCTTTGTTACCGTGAGTGAAACACGATCAGCACAGCACGGAGAAACAAAATTTGGCCAAACCAGCCTCCAATGCAATGTTTGCTTCATGGGTAAATCCCATTAAAACTGCTGGTGGCAATGGAACGAAAATGCCTAAACCATTTCTGTCAGAAACAACACTGTGCAGTGGCCGTCTTAGCACTATCATCATCCTTCGTGAAAAGGCAAACATGAGGGAAAGTGTTCACGGAAGCCTGACGAGAGTGCCATAGTGGTCTCTGAGACACCACTCAATATAGGGAATTATCAACGAACATCATCGCACTTTAATAAGGGAGTATAAATGAAAATGTTCAAGAATTTCGAGGACTCAGCGCACTATATATTGGTATAAAAGAAGAGCGTCCATAAAAACACCTCCAGCTAACATCCGCGTTTTCAATTGGGACCCAGATTCCCCATTGGTTGAATGTGCCTTGGAAACATTCAGCACTTAGAAAGACGAAATTAAGTGCGAAGATAAAACCGTTGAAGTCACAACGGCCTTATAGAACGTGGAACAAAAATAAAGGTGCTTTTTTTCCGTGAGAGAAACACGATGAACCCAGCACTGAGAAACAAAATTTGGCCAAACCAGCCTCCAATGCAATGTTTGCTTCATGGGTAAATCCCATTAAAACTGCTGGTGGCAATGGAACGAAAATGCCTAAACCATTTCTGTCAGAAACAACACTGTGCAGTGGCCGTCTTAGCACTATCATCNGCAACACGGTGCAGTGGCTGTCTTAGCAGTATCATCATCCTTCGTGAATACGGAAACATGGGGGAAAGTGTTCATGGAAGCCTGACGAGAGTGCCACATAGTGGTCTCTGAGACACCTCACAATTAAGGGAAATATCAACGAACATCATCTCACTTAAATAAGGGAGTATAAATGAAAAAGTTCAAGAAGTTCGAGGACTCAGCGCCCTTCTTATTGGTATTAAAGAAGAGCGTCCAGGAAAACACCTCCAGCTAACAACCGCGTTTTCAATTGGGACCCAGATTCCCCATTGGGTGAATGTCTTGGAAGCATCCAGCACTTAGAACCAAGAAACAAAGTGCGAAGATAAAGCCCTTGAAGTCACATTGGCCTTATAGAACGTGGAACAAAAATCAAGGTGCTTTGTTACCGTGAGTGAAACACGATGAGCACAGCACTGAGAAACAAAATTTGGCCAAACCAGCCTCCAATGCAATGTTTGCTTCATGGGTAAATCCCATTAAAACTGCTGGTGGCAATGGAACGAAAATGCCTAAACCATTTCTGTCAGAAACAACACTGTGCAGTGGCCGTCTTAGCACTATCATCATCCTTCGTGAATAGGGAAACATGAGGGAAAGTGTTCACGGAAGCCTGACGAGAGTGCCACATAGTGGTCTCTGAGACACCACACAATCCAGGGAAATATCAACGAACATCATCTCACTTAAATAAGGCAGTATAAATGAAAAAGTTCAAGAATTTCGAGGACTCAGCGCCCTTCTTATTGGTATTAAAGAACAGCGTCCAGGAAAACACCTTCAGATAACATCAGCGTTTTCAATTGGGAAACAGATTCCCCTTTGGGTGAATGTTCCTTGGAAGCATACAGCACTTAGTACCACGAAAAAAATAAAGATAAAAATAAAGCCCTTGGGGGCGCCTGGGTGGCATAGCGGTTAAGCGTCTGCCTTCGGCTCAGGGCGTGATCCCGGCGTTATGGGATCGAGCCCCACATCAGGCTCCTCTACTATGAGCCTGCTTCTTCCTCTCCCACTCCCCCTGCTTGTGTTCCCTCTCTCGCTGGCTGTCTCTATCTCTGTCGAATAAATAAATAAAATCTTTAAAAAAAAATAAAAATAAAAAAAAAAATAAAGCCCTTGAAGTCACATCGGCCTTATAGAACTTTAAACAAAAATCAAGGTGCTTTGTTAACGTGAGTGACAAGGATGAGCACAGCACTGAGAAACAAAATTTGGCCAATTCAGACTCCAATGCAATGTTTGCTTCATCGGTAAATCCTATCAAAACTGCTGGTGGCAATGGAACGAAATACCTAAAACATTTCTGTCAGAAGCAACACTGTGCAGTGGGCGTCTTAGCACTATAATCATCCTTCGTGAATAGGGAAACATGAGGGAAAGTGTTCACGGAAGCCTGACGAGAGTGCCACATAGTGGTCTCTGAGACACCACACAATCCAGGGAAATATCAACGAACATCATCTCACTTAAATAAGGGAGTCTAAATGAAAACGTTCAAGAATTTCGAGGACTCAGCGCCCTTCTTATTGGTATTAAAGAAGAGCGTCCAGGATAACACCTCCAGCTAACATCCGCATTTCCTTGGGACCCAGATTCCCCATTGGGTAAATGTGCCTTGGAAGCATCCAGCACTTAGAACCAAGAAACAAAGTGCGAAGATAAAGCCCTTGAAGTCACATTGGCCTTATAGAACGTGGAACAAAAATCAAGGTGCTTTGTTACCGTGAGTGAAACACGATCAGCACAGCACGGAGAAACAAAATTTGGCCAAACCAGCCTCCAATGCAATGTTTGCTTCATGGGTAAATCCCATTAAAACTGCTGGTGGCAATGGAACGAAAATGCCTAAACCATTTCTGTCAGAAACAACACTGTGCAGTGGCCGTCTTAGCACTATCATCATCCTTCGTGAATAGGGAAACATGAGGGAAAGTGTTCACGGAAGCCTGACGAGAGTGCCACATAGTGGTCTCTGAGACACCACACAATCCAGGGAAATATCAACGAACATCATCTCACTTAAATAAGGGAGTATAAATGAAAAAGTTCAAGAATTTCGAGGACTCAGCGCCCTTCTTATTGGTATTAAAGAAGAGCGTCCAAGAAAACAGCTCCAGATTACATCCGTGTTTTCAATTGGAACCCAGATTACCCATTGAGTGAATGTGCCTTGGAAGTATCCAGCACTTAGATCCAAGAAACAAAGTGCGAAGATAAAGCCCTTGGAGTCACATCGGCCTTATAGAACGTGGAAGAAAAATCAAGGTGCTTTGTTACCGTGAGTGAAACACGAAGGACACATCACTGAGAAACAAAATTTGGCCAAATAGGCCTACAATGCAATGATTGCTTCATCGTTAAATCCTATCAAATATGCTGGTGGCAATGGAACGAAAATTCCTAAAACATTTCTGTCAGAAACGACACTGTGCAGTGGCCGCCTTAGCACTATCATCATCCTTCGTGAATAGGGAAACATGAGGGAAAGTGTTCACGGAAGCCTGACGAGAGTGCCACATAGTGGTCTCTGAGACACCACACAATCCAGGGAAATATCAACGAACATCATCTCACTTAAATAAGGGAGTCTAAATGAAAAAGTTCAAGAATTTCGAGGACTCAGCGCCCTTCTTATTGGTATTAAAGAAGAGCGTCCAGGATAACACCTCCAGCTAACATCCGCATTTCCTTGGGACCCAGATTCCCCATTGGGTAAATGTGCCTTGGAAGCATCCAGCACTTAGAACCAAGAAACAAAGTGCGAAGATAAAGCCCTTGAAGTCACATCGGCCTTATAGAACGTGGAACAAAAATCAAGGTGCTTTGTTACCGTGAGTGAAACACGATCAGCACAGCACTGAGAAACAAAATTTGGCCAAACCAGCCTCCAATGCAATGTTTGCTTCATGGGTAAATCCCATTAAAACTGCTGGTGGCAATGGAACGAAAATGCCTAAACCATTTCTGTCAGAAACAACACTGTGCAGTGGCCGTCTTAGCACTATCATCATCCTTCGTGAATAGGGAAACATGAGGGAAAGTGTTCACGGAAGCCTGACGAGAGTGCCACATAGTGGTCTCTGAGACACCACACAATCCAGGGAAATATCAACGAACATCATCTCACTTAAATAAGGGAGTATAAATGAAAAAGTTCAAGAATTTCGAGGGCTCAGCGCCATTCTTATTGGTATTAAAGAAGAGCATCCAGGAAAACACCTCCAGCTAATATCCGCATTTTCATTTTGGACCGAGATTCCCCATTAGGTGAATGGGTCTTGGAAGCATCCAGCACTTAGAACCAAGTAACAAAGTGCGAATATAAAGCCCTTGAAGTCACATCGGCCTTATAGAACGTGGAACAAAAATAAAGGTGCTTTATTTCCGTGAGTGAAACACGATGAACACAGCACTGAGAAACAAAATTTGGCAAAACCAGCCTCCAATGCAATGTTTGCTTCATGGGTAAATCCTATCAATACTGCTGGTGGCAATGGAACGAAAATGCCTAAACCATTTCTGTCAGAAACAACACTGTGCAATGGCCGTCTTAGCACTATCATCATCCTTCGTGAATAGGNGTCATCATCCTTCGTGAATAGGGAGACATGCATTAAAGTGTTCAAGGTAGCCTGACAAGAGTGCCACATAGTGGTCTCTGAGACACCACACAATCCAGGGAAATATCAATGAACATCATCTCACTTAA
>NC_048218.1:117952988-117972543 GCF_002007445.2 Ailuropoda melanoleuca | reverse complement strand
CACCTGTAGAGATGGAAACTTCCTATCTCTCAAAACAACGCATCAACATTTTGGACAATTTCAGTTGTTAAGGTTTTCTGTCATGTTGAGGAGAAATGTCTTCATTGTTTTTACCGGGTTCTAGTTCTGCATTCTTGGTCTTTTCAGAAGAAATAGAATCATGGTGTCAACCCCTCAGTATTTGAACACAGCTGTTGGGGTCCCCACTGTGTTCTTCTCAAGGTTCATCCCTTCTGTCGTTTCTCCAGAGATGTGGTTAGGAGTCATCTCATCACCTTCACAGCTGCCCTTTGAAAACTCTGTAACTCTGTCAAACTCAAGAAATTCCCACTCTCTGAAAATGATTGGTCCTAGAGAAAGTCAAAGCTAATCCACTTAAAACAAGGACCAAGATTTTGTGGTTAGTGGGGGAAAAAAACAAAGCCCAAATTATAAAAATAAGTTAATTTTATCTAAGTATTTTTATAATTATGAATCAATTTTGGGGGTGGGGGAGAGATTAATTTTTCTGACAAAAATCTATGATGAATAATAGTCTTCCTTTGACATTGGAAGTTAGAGGCATGATCACAGTGAAGTTTTTTTTTTTCTCTTTCACCCCCAGAATTATATGCTCTAGTAATCAACCCTCCACCCCCAACTCCCACCTCTAGCTTCTCATGGTCTTTTTTATTCACATCATTCTCCTTTGGTCATTGTTAATGACTTAACTGCCAGACTCTTTTGTCCCTTCTGTAGGCTTCATGGAATACTGTGTCATTGTGAGATCTGCAAGGTCATTTTGCTGTCCATTTGTGTGGTGTTTGTGTTGTACTGTCCTGTGATCCTGTCATCAGAGATGCTGCCGTACTGAAGTGGGCTGGGTTGTTGGTGCACTGCTGTAGAAGGAATGAGTTCAGTGAGTGTATTTTGTCATGAAGCTTTTGGCTTGCCTCCTATCTCTTCCTCTTTGTGACTTACTTGAACAGTAAGGACACTCTGTTCTATAGGTGTGACTGACTGGCTGTATCACAACCCTAGTGTGGACCTTGTGACATGCAGATAAGAGAAGCAAAGAGATGCACACTGAATTTTCAGTGACACTTCAGTCTTTTTAATATGTGCTCCTGGTAACCCACAAATCATCACAACAGTTGTGGGGATGTTTATTATAATTTATTTTAATTTTAAAAACTGAAATTGAGGACGGTATATTTATTCTAATTACATTTCACATTATATTCTTCATCTCATCTTGTTAAACTTGTCAACATCTGTTTGGATGGTGTCCCAGTCCATTTGGGCTGCTATCACAAAATACCACCTCCTGGTATAAACAAGAGTGCATTTCTTTTTTCTTTCTTTCTTTTTTTAAGATTTTATTTATTTATTCAACAGAGATAGAGACACCCAGGGAGAGAGGGAACACAAGCAGGGGGAGTGGGAGAGGAAGAAGCAGGCTCATAGCAGAAAAGCCTGATGTGGGGCTCGATCCCATAACGCCAGGATCACGCCCTGAGCTGAAGGCAGACACTTAACTGCTGTGCCACCCAGGTGCCCCACAACAGTACATTTCTTATTGCTCCAGATGCTGAGAAATCCAAGGTCAATGCTCCAGCATGGCTGAATCCTAGTGAGGGCCCTCTTCCTGATTCATGGTGAAGCAACTTTGGGCTATGTCCTCATTTGGTGGAAGGGGTAAGAGGTCTCTTTGGGATCTCTTTTATAAGAGCACTAATCCCATTCATGAGGAGCTTGTGAGGTAATCACCTCCCAGAGGCCCCACCTCCCAATACCATCACATCAGGCAATAGGGTTTCAAAGTACAAATTTTGAGGGGACATGAACATTCAGACCATAACAGATGATGACATGACCATGTGTTATAGAATCTCAACTCTTTGTATATTGTCTGGGAATCTTTGAGTAAATTCCTTAAGCTCTCATTGACTCAGTTGATTCACCTGTAGAAAGAGAAATGCCTTAGTGTTGAGGGAGGGCATGGGAAAATTCCCCACTTGTGTCAGCTGGATCAACAGACTTGAACATTGTCTCTAGGCAGGCCCCTGGCATCTTTATTTTTTAACAGGTGCACAGTGCTTCTGATGAGATGATGAGATGACAGTCTTTAGTAAGCCCAGATAGACTAAACTGTTTGCTGCAGGTCCCTGAAAGCACCATGTGATCTCTGCTTGTTTCCCTTCCCACTTACTTTTCCATTTGAACTCCCACCATAGTTGAAGATGATCAGCTGATGTCTAGGAAGACTATGCTAATTGTCCCCTCAGGTATGAGTTAAGTGCCAGACCTGGGCAAGCCACTTTCAGGACCTCCTAGCTCAGGTATGTTAATTGCCTGTTTGTGGTCTGCGAACCCGTTAGACCTTGAGCTCCTAGGGGACCTTGGTTCCGAAAAGTTTAGCATATGTAGGGGACGGGGGGGGGGCACAGAATGAGATCAGGAGCTTGGATATAGAGATTTACCTCAGGAAAGAGAATGTGTTTTGAGTTGGGGAAATGAGGTGAGCAGGGGGGAAGGTGCAGATATATTTTAGGTTTAGTGGGGCAGCTGTGGTGAGATATCTTGTTGCTGTTGTTGTTGTTGCTGTTGTTGTTAAAGTAATCCAAGAAGGTGAGTTGGAAAGGATCTGAACATCGAAGTAATGGCAAAGGTCTGAGAGAGCTGTTGTGGGAAGGGCCACTTAGATGCTTTATACCTGTACATCACACAGCATTAGTGCTTCAGATTTAAATGAATATCTCTACTAGTCCTATGGACACAGCCAAGTATCCTGGCTTGTCTCTGAATGGCAAGGGAGAAGAGGAATGAAAAGGAAGCTGCTAGAGTTGGGATTGGTGCTGGAACCATGGTAGTATGTCAGGAGTATGAGAGTTCTAGGAGGTTATTGTTAAGATGGCTGGTTTAGGGTCTAATCTGGAAGGTATAAAATTAGAAAGGAGTTCATGGATTGGAAAATGAAGAAAATTGATCACATGGAAGTGAGATGAGGGTATGGGGCAGATCCCCATAAATGTGAGCCTTTGGGAGGAGAGGGTGAGGATATTGTGCTAAGGAACAGAACTTGCTATGAGGTCTGTATTAGTTTTCTGTTACCTGCTGTAACAAATTAGCTCAAACTTAATGGCTTAAAGCAACACAAACTTATAATCTTACAGTTTTGGGGGTCAGAAGTCTTAAATTGGACTCACTAAAATTAGAGTGTCAGCAGGGCTGCTGGGCAGCATTCCTACTGGAGGCTCGACTAGAAAATCTGTGTCCTTGCCTTTTCAGTTTCTAAAGGCTGCCCCCATTCGTTGACTGCTGGTCCCTTCTGTCATCCTCAAAGAATGGTATCTTCAAATTTCTCTCATGCATGCCTCCCTCTGTCACTTATAAAGGGTCTGGTGAATACATGTTGCCTACCAAAATTAGCCAGGATAGTCTTTCCATCTCAAGATCCTTATCTTAATCACATCTGCAAAGTCTTTTTGCTGTATTCTGTGATGTAAGGTTCCAGACATTAGTTTGTGGACATCTTTGAGTGGAGGAAGAGGCATTATTTTGCCTAACACAAGGTTGAAGAAAATACTGCTTAAAATAAATATTATAGCTAAATCACTGTTAGTGAAGTTTTTTTATGGTCCATTACCATAGTACAGGGTTATTCTGTGGGAAATTAACATGTGCAGTCCAGAGTCTTGCTGAGGTGGTCAGTGGAGTAAGTGAATGAGTATGTGCCACAATTCACTGCACTGGGCTGAAGTGAGGGTTTATTAATATAAGTCTTACATCTGTTTCATGCTTTGAGTTCTTGGTAGAAAAAGTGAAAATATGTGGTGGTCACCGCTGTGGAAGTTGAGGTTCATTTCTGACTTTTCTGAGTTGCACAAGAGGACAAATCACAGCTAGA
Organism: Ailuropoda melanoleuca; assembly: GCF_002007445.2. Classification (NCBI taxonomy): domain Eukaryota; kingdom Metazoa; phylum Chordata; class Mammalia; order Carnivora; family Ursidae; genus Ailuropoda; species Ailuropoda melanoleuca. The sequence goes on along the minus strand of NC_048218.1, from coordinate 117,968,654 downwards.
GAAAAGGTTTCTGTCATAGTGGAACTGAGACCACAGGTTACTTGATGCACTTGATGCTTTTTCCACATCCTTGCAGGAAAGGAACTGGTCTTCAAAATTGTGACACCTGGGCACACTAGTCACCTGAGCTGGATGTTAGGGGCCATCACTGTGGTGGCTGGTCAGGCTGCTACATCATATTCTCTGTGGGCAATGGCTGCCCTTGGAGACTTCCTTCTGGACAGGAGTCATACTACTTCTGTGAGACTAAAGGGGTTGACAAGACTTTTCTCCAAGAATAAAAAAGCTGGCAGAAGCCATTTCTCATACTCGCCCCCTGCCTGAGAGAAATACCCAGACACCTGCAAGGACCAGCTTGAACAGTCTCCATATAACTTGTCAAAGCAGCCTGGTCAGATCTCATCCTTCAAGCATTACCAGTAAACACCTGCATAGACCTTACTAATACAACATTCCCTGCCCCCATGTTCTTCTGTGGACTTGCCCCATCCAACCAGCCCCACTTGGCAGGAGTCCCTCCAAAAGCAGCTCCATGTCCCATCCTGCAAAAAGACCAGCATTTATCTTGCTAACTAACACCATGTGCCCTGCCCCCACATTCTCCTACAGACTTCCCTATTCAACCAGCTCCACTAGGCAGGAGTCCCTCCAAAGCAGCTCCAGAAGCTTCTCATTCTTCAAGCAGTCCCAACAGTAGCCAACACCATTTCAAATTGACTCCTATCAGGGGGAGAGAAGATAACCACACATACCAGTTCCACTGCCACTCCAGCAGTGGGCTGGGGTCAGACAATTCAATCTGACTGCCAGCCCTGCCCACCAACAAAAACTTCACAGGGAGCAGCACAAAGAGAGAGCCCTGTAGTCACTGCAACTCCAAGAGATGGACTGGGGGCAGACATCTGGTCTGACTGCAGGCCCTGCCCATCAAGGAAAGCCTTTTAGGGAACAACTCAGTGAGAGCACTCTGCAGTTAAGTGTGACTGCAGTGCTGGCAAATGGGCTGACACAACTACAAGCTCAGTGTGGCCCCAGACTGACCCCTTAACAGTGCAGTGACCAAACACTGACCACAACACACAAAGAGAGCCATTGTAACTAAGTGAACTTAAGGCATGCATGGCTCAACCACAGGAGCATGGTGCATGCAGCACATGTAGGAGACACTCCTGAAGTGCCAGGTCCTGGTGAAGTGGGAACATTGCACTAAAGGGCACTATAGGACCTCTTCTCCATAAGGCCACTGCTTTTAAGATCAAGAGACATAAGTGACTTTCCTAATACATAGAAACAAACACAGAGGGTTAGACAAAATAAGGGAGAAATATGTCCCAAATGAAAGAATAGGACAAAAGCACAGCAAAAGAACTAAATGAAATGGAGATAAAGCAATATTCCTGATAGAAATTTCTTCTCTGATTAGTTCTTTTTTATGTTTTCTGCCTCTATTTTTTAAGAACCAATTGAAGATGAAGAACTCAGTAACTGAAATTAAAAACACACTAAAGAGAATAATGAAATTAAAAACACACTAAAAATAAATCATAGACTACNTAAGCTGGAAGACAGAGTAATGGAAAGCAGTCTAGCTGAAGAGCAAATAGAAAACTAAAAGGATAATAAAAAATGAGACTAGGTTAAGAGAGCTCCAACATCATCAAGCTTAATAACACTGGCATTATAGCAACCCCAGAAAGAGAAGAGAGAAATTGGGGCAGAAAATTTATTTGAGGAAATAATAGCTGAAAACTTCCCTAATCTAGAAAAGGAAACAGACATCCAGATTCAGGAGGCACAGAGAGCCCCCAACAAAATCAGCCAAAGTAGGTCCACACCAAGACACAATAATTAAAATGGCAAAAAGTAGTTATAAAGAATTTTAAAAGCACTGAGAAAAAGGAAGACAGTTACATACAAGGGAAACCCTATAAAGCTATCAGCTGGTGTTTCAGCAGAAACCTTGCAAGCCTGAAGGGAGTGGCATGCTATATTCAAAGTGCTAAAAGGAAAAAAAAATCTGTAACCCAGAATATTCTGTCAAGCAAAGCTGTCATTCAGAATGGAAGAGAGAGTTTCCCAGACAAACAAAAGCTAAAGGATTTCATTAGGACTAAACCAGCCTTATAAGAAATGTTAAAAGGAATCCTATGAGTGGAAAGGAAAGGCCATAATCAGGAGTAAGAAAATTACAAAAGGAAAAAATTTCACAGGTACATAAAAGCATAATAAAAGGAGCAGATTGATCACTTATAAAACCAATATGGAGGTTAAAGAACAGAAGTAATAAAATCTATATCTATAAAAGTCAGTCAAGGATTCACAAAATAAAAGTATGTGAAGTATGAATGACATCATATACATAAAATGTGGGAGGAGGCAAAGATTTAGTGCTTTTAGAATAGGTTCAAACTTAATTGACCACCAGCAATCTAATATAAACTGCTATGTGTATAGGATGTTAAATATTGTCCTAACGGTAACCACAAATCAAAAATCTATAATAGATACACAAAAAAATAAAGAGAAAGGAATCCAAGCATATCACTAAGGAAAGCCATCAAACCCAAGGGAAGAGAGCAAGAGAAGAAAGGAATAGAGAAGAACTACAAAAACAACCATAAACCAAGTAATAAAATGGTAGTAAGTACAAATCTGTCAATAATTACTTTGAATATAAATAGACTAAATGCTCCAATCAAAAGACATAGGATACTGAATTCTTAATTTAAGAATTAATAAGAGCAATAAACCTCTGGCCAGACTTATCCAAAAGAAAAGAGAAAGGACCCAAATCAATAAAATTATGAATGAAAGGGGAGAGACCACGACTAACACCAAAGAAATAGAAACAATCATTAGAAATTATTATCAACATCTATATGCCAACAAATTAAACAACCTGGAAGAAATGGATGCCTTCCTCAAAACCTATAAACTACCAAGTCTGAAACAGGAAGAAATAGACAATCTGAATAGACAAGTAACTGTAACGGAATTGAAGCAGTAGTCAAAAACCTCCCCCCAAAACAAGAGTCCAGGGCCAGATGGCTTCCCTGGGGAATTCTACCAAACATTTAAAGAAGAAATGATACTTAGTCTTCTGAAGCTGTTTCAAAAAATAGAAACAGAAGGAAAACTTCCAAACTCGTTCTATGAGGCCAGCATTACCTTGATCCCCAAACCAGGCAAAGACTCCTTTGAAAGGAGAATTACAGACCAATATCCCTGATGAATATGGACGCCAAAATTCTCAACAAGATCCTAGCTAATAGGATCCAACAGTACATTAAAAGGATTATCCATCATGGCCAGGTGGGATTTATTCCTGTGTTGAATTTTTTAAGATACTTTTTAGAAACATCTTGCATTTGAGTATTTTTTAGACTCTCTATTATTTCATTTTCCAACCTCTCTGGTTTAAAAAGATGCTGATGATGGCCAAAAAACAAGTAATCTAGTTAAGAAATGGGCAGAAGTTCAAAATAGACATATTTCCAAAGAAGACATACAAATGGCTAACAGACACATGAAAAGATGCTAATATCACTCATCGTCAGGGAAATACAGATCAAAACTATGATGCGATATCGCCTCACACCAGTCAGAATGGCTAAAATTAACAACATAGGAAACAACAGACATTGGCGAGGAAGTGGATTATAGGGAACCTGCTTACACTGTTGGTGGGAATGCGAGCTGGTGCAGCCACTCTGGAGAACAGCATGAAGGTTCCTGAAGACATTAAAAATAGAGCTACACTATGGCCCAGCAATTGCAGTACTGGGTATTTATCTAGAGGATATGAAATTCTGATTTGAAGGGGCACATGCACCCTGATGTTTATAGCAGTGCACACTAAATTAGGGAAGAGCCCAAATGTCCATCAACTGATGAATGGAGAAGGAAGATGTGGTGTATATATACACAATGGAATATTACTCAGCCACAAAGAAGAATACAATGTTGCCATTTGCAATGATGTGGGTAGAGCTGGAGTGTATTATGCTAAGTGAAATAGGTCAGTCGGAGAAAGACAAATACCGTATGATTTCACTCATGTGGAATTTAAGAAATGAAACAGATGAATGGGGGAAAAAAGAGGGAAATCATAAAACAGACTCTACTGTACAGAACAAACCAAGGGTTGCTGGAAGGGAGGTGGGTGGGGAGTGGGTTAAGTGGGTGATAGAAATTAAGGAGGGCACTTGTGATGAGCACTGAGTATTGTATGTAAGTGATGAATCATTAAATTCTGCCATTGAAACTGATATTACCACTATATGTTAACTAACTGGAATTTAAATAAAAACTTGAAACGATTAAAAAAAAAGATGGTGATGATGGGACAACTTAGTAGTTGGCTTACTACATCCCAGATACTGGTTTTTAAAATTTTGAAACTTTCAAGTTTTCATTTATTCTCTTTTTTCCCAGCTTTACTGAGGTAGACTTGCCAAATGCTTTACATATTTAAGGTGTTTAATGTGATGTTTCGATGTATGTATACATTGTAAAAAAAATTACCACAGTCAAGCTGATGAACACAACATCACCTATGTATTGTGGGAACACTTAGGATAAACTCTCTCAGCAACTTTCAAGTATACACCACAGTTTTATTAACTGCAGTCATGCACGTTAGCTGTCCAGACCTAATTCATTGTGCATAACTGAATTTTCGTACCCTTCGACGACATTTCCCCACTCTCCCCTCTCCCCGTCCTTGGCAGCTATTATTCTATTCTCTGCTTTTGTGAGTTTGACTTTTTTAGATTCCACATATATTTGAAATAATGTAGTATTTGTTTTTATGTGTCTGGCTTGTTTCACTTAGTATAATGTCCTCCAGGTTCATTCATGTTGTGAAAATGTCTGAATTTCTTTCTTTTTTTAAGGATGAATAATATTATATTTTTTTATATATAAGCTTTTTTTTTAATCCATTCACCTATTGACACTGAGATTGTTTCCTTAGCTATTGTGAGTAATGCAGGGAACATGAGGGTTCAGATATCTCTTCAAATAGCTATTTTATTTCTTTTAGATTTACACCCCAAAGTGAGGTTGTTGGGTGATGTGGTAGTTCTATTTTTAATTTTTTGAGGGACCTCCATAGTGTTTTCCATAACAGATGCACCAATTTATATCATCACGAACAGTGTGCAACAGTTCCCTTTTCTTCACACCCTCACCAATGGTTGTTATCTCTTGTGTTTTTGATAATAGCCATCCTTTGGGCAGTTCTCTCTCACTCTCCTTTTTACCATTGATCACATTTCTGGATAAGCTTTTGCATTTTGGAAATGGCAAAGATGAGAGGGAAAGAGACCCAAGATTGTAAATTTTGAGTAGGCTGAGTAGCAGCCAGGGTTGCCAAGATGCACCCCTCTAGGATGTGCCCGTCACCATCTAGTCTTTCTGAATGGCCATCCCCAAGTTGTACAGGGTACAGCCTATGACGCCGAACAGGACAGACCTGGGAACAGCCCTGCTGTGAGGCTCCAGGATCTGGACGGAAATGATGCCTGGCTGCTCGGCCTAGGAAGAAGTGTGAATGAGGGTGTGGGTGCACAGGAGTGGGGGTGGGTGGGGGGTGGTAGAGTTGAGAACAGGGGAACAGAGACGGAGGATTGCGGGAAGTAATCTACTTCTGTCCCTACTTTGTTTCATTGGTTTCTCTAAGGGAAATATTTAAACCCAAACCAAAATTTTAGGCCTAGATCTAGATCTAAATATTATTTGTTTTATACTAGATGAATTGGAGCTTACAGCCAAACCTAGCAACCCTGTCTTAGGGGGTCTGTATCCTAGGTAAGCATCCTATGTGTCCCTGGCTAGTCTTTTATTTTCCTCACTTTGGAATCAGTCCCCTCACAGAGATTGGGATTTGTGAAAGTTCCCTTAGCACACCCTGAGCCTCTTCCCCCGTGGTGAGAAGTAGAAAGGAGAATACATCCCCATTAAGTTCTGCAAAGTGGTGGGACCAATTTTTAGGAATTACATTTAAAACTGTCCCCCAAACCCCTCCTTTTTGAAAAACAGATTCTTGAATCCAAAATTTAAAAATAGCCAGTATAACAGATGAACTACAGGTCTCTTCTAACTGTGCTTCCTGGTCGGGGACACAAATATTAGGGACGAGGTTACAAACTTCTGTACCTATACTGTTGCTCCCTGAAGACTTCCAAGTTTATTTTAGGAAGATTGGCAGTTGTAATTACGTTGTCAAGCATTTGTCATTTTGCTGTAGCAACAACATTAAAACCCGGACAAAATGCTCCACCTTGACTGGGATTAGAATAGTGCAAGGTGCAGGCCTTGGTTGTGTGTCTTTTCTAGACTGTGAGCAGCTGTTGAAGTCTGCAGCCAGCAGTGTGAATAGTTTCTCCTTTGGGTTCCAGGGTAGAGTCTAGGAAATCCTGTGTCTTGTCTGCCTGGTGTTCTGTCACCTCTCTGGATTTGGCTGAGGTGTGCGGCTCAGGCACTGGGTGGTCTCCTGGGAGAATAGGGCTCCCTTGGCTTCATTCTTGCTCTCTTCAGTGCGTGAATATCCTGTGTCATTGATCTGGTAGTTGACACTCCTGCTTCAGGAGGGACGTTGGTCTGCATGACCTGGGGTCTCCCTCTTTTGGGTGTAATGTGGAAAGAAAAGGGCAACTTTGGAGCCAGACAGATCTGTTTTAAACTGATTCCAGAATTTTCTTTTTGGGCACGTCACAGCTTTCCTGGACTTGATTCGTACCCCTGGGGAAGGAGATCATGCTTGCATCGCAGGGTGTATGAGCTCAGAGACCCTGTGTAGGTGGAAGTTTTCCCGAGTCGTAGCTATCCAACCAATGGGGGTTGCTATCCTTAATGAGTGTCATTTCTGGTTTGATAGGGACAGCCATTTAATTTCCGATGGCAGTGAGAAGATCTTTGTTAACCTGAGTCAGTGTGAAGAGAGCAGGTTTTTCAGTCAATTTAAGGTGCTTGGGAGGAGGCATCCTGACTTGTTTCCTTTCTCTCGTTGGTGTTTCTAAGTCCAAACAGTGCTTGTATTGGTCCATCTTACCCAGTTCTTGAAAGGACTGCCTTCCCCAGACAGCACATAGTAAACACCAGCAGAGGGCACGGACCTTGGCAATAATGGGTCCCACTACTTCCCTTCCTCCCACTTCACTGGTCCCTAACCTGGCTCCTCACACTGTCCCCCCACCTCTCCACCCATTGTCATTTCAGCACCCGTGTTTTACTGTTCTTCTGCTTTAACTTTCCTTTTCTCCTTCAGTGTTTTTCTGCTTGACTTCCTACTGTGTGCAAAGAGAAACACAGACCCTCTTCCTCTGCCTAACTGACTCTCTCACCACTCACTCTTAGGAGAAAGGAATAAGACCTCCTTTCTCTCTCTGTTTTTGTGCATTTAGATATTCGCTTGGGTGGGAAAATTGACCTTTGGGTTGTGCCTCGAGGAGTGCTCGGAGTCTGAGTTGGCACTAAACTATAGGAAATTTTCACCAACACAGATATTCAGAAGGGCGTGCTAACTGGAAACATTGATCTCTAAAGTTTCATATCCTAATATTCTAGGGCATTACTTTGGTCTAAGAAAAATTTACATGGATTCTAGAAGTGGTCAGACTGCAGCAAGCATGGCATATCTTGTTACATCCTGAGAACTCCTGCTAATCTTGATGGATGCACATGTGAAGGAACGCTGCTCTGATGGAGGAGAGCAGTCAGCTCTGGGGGAGGGGCAGGGCATGCATGTTTTCTGTTGGTAATGTGCCAGTCAGGCCACGGTGCTGTGCTTTCATACTAGAACCTACCCACTTGCTTTTGCTCCTGCTGTTCCCTCCTCTGGGAAGGTCCTCTCTCTTTGTTTGTTCTCATTGCAAATACAGGCTTCTCCAGGAAGCTTGTCCTGATCCTTCAAGCCAGTGCATTCTCTGATTTTCAAAATTCATGGTGGAAACACTGCTTTATTCATTATGAAAGTTAAAATGATGCATTCTAATTGGGAAATAACTGGAAAAGAGGGAAATACACAAAGAAACAAGAACAAGGTACTCAATTCACCATTCTTAGAGAGCAACTATTAGCATTGCATAATGTTTTCTGTCCGGGCATTTTCTTTGCATTTTTCACACAGTAGTCCTAAAGTGTATGCCGTTTGGTGTTTTTCTCTCATGAGCACTGCCATTGCATTAGCAAATACTCATAAACATTTTAGAGGCCATATGATCTTTTAGGATATGGCTATTGATTGACTCATCAGTTCTGAGGTTGAATAGCTTGTTGCCTATTTTCCTATATTTTAAGAATCCTAAAATAAACATCTTTGTGCATTTGGGATTTTTTTTAAAGGATAGATTTCTAGAAGTAGAATAACCAGACCAGTCTACTGACACATTTAAAGATTTGTCTGCTCTGATTTGTCTTGCTAGACTGACTTTCAGAAAGTTTTTTTTTAAGATTTTATTTATTTATTTGACAGAGAGAGAGAGAGAGACAGCCAGCGAGAGAAGGAACACAAGCAGGGGGAGTGGGAGAGGGAGAAGCAGGCTTCTAGCGGAGGATCCTGATGTGGGGCTCGACCCCAGAACGCCGGGATCACACCCTGAGCCGGAGGCAGACGCTTAACGACTAAGCCACCCAGGCACCCCCAGAAAGTTTTTTTTAAAACCAAATGTATATGTCCAGCCGTGTACATGACCACAGGGTCAAATATTATATCTTTGCTTATTTGGAGAAAAAAATATGTTTTCTCTGTGAGATAAAGAGGTTTAAAATCTTAGCGCTTCCTTGTGTTTACTGGGTGTTGGCAGATTTTCTCTCTCAGAGGCTGACAAGTCTACGCCCTTGCCTAGGTTCCTGTGTCTGGTGCACTGGCTGTCTCAGCTGGTGTTGGACCTTTGATTCTGATGACTAACTTATGCAATGCTAGGAAATGAAGTTCTACCAGGAGTTCTTGGGTTACTGTAGCAAATGAAATGTGGTGTCCTCTGCCAAGCAAGGGCATTTTCTGAGAAGTAATACCTGCTACTCAGTCATTCAGGTCCTTGACCCTGGCCGTGTGGCTCTCAGGGTCCTGTGATCTTGACAGTTGCCTGGTCTTTATGTAGATGGTCCAGGGACTCTATTCCTGGTCAGGGCAGTCAGTCTCTGCAGTGACCATGATGGAAATAAGGTAAAAATGACCCTTTCCTTATTTGAGAGCAGTATTTTTTTTTTCTTCTTCTTCAGGAAGGAGAGGAGTGCAGGCTTTTTAATACATAGGAATTTTTTGTTGTTTTTGTCAAAAAGGATTTTTTTTAATAGAAAACCTCCACACTTTCTTGTCTGGAAAGAAGGTAAGGTGTTCTTCATACAGTTGGATATGGACATGGTCCGTTGAGAGTGTAATGTTGGGGTAAAGGAAGTCGATCAACAGTACTCATCCACAGATGCTTCCTTCTTTTGCTTTTGCTCCCAGGGTAAGTTTCCACTCAGTGCACAAAGTGTCAGCCAGTGTGGCCCTCCCACTCTAGGAAGGATAGAGAATACAGAGCAGACGTTGTTTCTGAGGATGGAAAAACAGGGAAAGGTCTCTAAGAACCTGGCGGTTGTACTTCAGTTCCAGTTGCAAAAGTGCTGTTTGAGGGTCATTTCCTTCCTCAGTTTTTGTCCTGATGAGCCACAGACTTGGGCATTTTAGCAGAAATTAAGGCATGGGCCATATGTCTCTGTCACCAGTCTGCTGTTCCAAAAGGAGTATGTGTGCCTGACCTTAAGGGTCAGCTGCCCTGGGTGAAGAATGAATGATTAGGGGACTTGGGCTACTTGCTCACTTCTTGTCCTGTGACTGTCGGTACAAATGGGCCTCTGATTAGTAGCCTGGGTGTTTCTGGTATTTGGGAATCATTTATGATGAGCTGATCCTATCTTCCTTGTTAGACCTTTAGGTCTGTTTAGGATACCTGGTCTCCATGTGCCTGAACTATCCATTATCTACTGGCAGATCTCTTGGATGTGGTGTTGTCTCTGCTAGGCGGGACCTCATGCGACCTCCCCTTGTCCCTTCACCTCCTAGCTGTCGTGCCTCACAGGTGGGTCTGTCCCTACCCTTGTGCTTCCAGGTGGCCAGTCCTATTATGATCACCCCAGGCTGTTCCTAGACACAAATGGTGATGAAACAAGATCCCTCCTTCCCCAAAGACTGTAGATTTTGTTAGATATTAGGAGATGCTAGGATATCATTATTGTAAAGTACCTATTACAGAACCCATAACGTNAGGATACCTGGTCTCCACGTGCCTGAACTATCCATTATCCACTGGCAGATCTCTTGGATGTGGTGTTGTCTCTGCTAGGCGGGACCTCATGCAACCTCCCCTTGTCCCTTCACCTCCTAGCTGTTGTGCCTCACAGGTGGGTCTGTCCCTACCCCTGTGCTTCCAGGTGGCCAGTCCTATTATGATCACCCCAGGCTGTTCCTAGACACAAATGGTGATGAAACAAGATCCCTCCTTCCCCAAAGACTGTAGATTTTGTTAGATATTAGGAGATGCTAGGATATCATTATTGTAAAGTACCTATTACAGAACCCATAACGTTTGCCATCTTTCCCNCCTATTACAGAACCCATAACATTTGCCATCTTTCCCCCGTCTTTCATGTATTTCCTTCTAATCTAATCTAATCTAATCTAATCTAATCTAATCTATCATGGTAAGGGTGCTGGTAATTATGGACTATGTTTCCCAGATTCCTATATGCAGTCTTGGGTCAAGAGGAATATAGTAAATTCCAGCACAAGGCTGATAGAACTAAAGATGATTAAAGTCCATTAGAGAGAATACACATGAAAGAGAGCTTTATAATTACCAATAGCAAACTTGATCACCTGCACGATGTATATTATTAGCCAACCAGCACAGAGAAGCCAGTCTGTTTGGGAATGTGTGTGGTATCTGAATGCAAAATATTAGGTTTGCTGCTAGGGGAACTAATGTAGGTCACTGTGAGGGATAACAAATACACGTTTCAGCCTGTGATGTGGGAAGATGAGCAAGGAGGCTCACGAGGCACCTAGGTATTCCAGAGTCCTGAGGGACAGAGGACTGGAGCCTCAGAGGTCCAGTCAGTTGGCATTCGATCTTCTCAAATGGGGGGCACGTGACATGCCAGGAGAAACTAAGAGCACAGCATAAACCTCGCATATCTGCCTGGAGCCTCCTTAGAACTTTGAGTGTTTAGTGGGGGGAAGAAAGGTAGTCCTTTAATTTATAAACAACTGAAAATATTATTCATGAAATCTAATGCAGCTGTATCATGGAATAGAATGCAGTAGATGTGACTATTTAAGGTAAAGCTCAAGATGTCAAAAGAAGTTGAATTCCACGGAGGAGTGTGATTGAAGAGCACATCTCCATTCACTTGCTTCCGCTCCCAGAATCTTGTCTCCATGCTCTTGGGTGCCGGCAGGGGTACTCTGGTGAAAAGGTAGGAGAAATGTTGACAAGTGACGGTGGAACTGCTGGTGTGCTTATGTGGGAAGTTGAAAGGAAGAGCTTGTGTGTTACAGGACACAGGGTCCAGGAGGTAAATGAACCTGTGTGGCCGACTAGCTCCATTTAGTAGGCAGTGAGAGGCAGGAAGTGTAGACAGCTAGCAAAGGTCTCATCATGGAAAAGGTGTGCACCACTCAGGGCCAGCTGATTGTTGAGAGGTTTGTGATTTTTCCCAGGTTGGAAATCTAGATTTTTCTATAAAGTTTCCTTATCTTAAAACTGTTGTGGGCCAAACAAACACATCCATGGGTGGCTAGTGGAGATGACCATTCTCAACTCAGTTTCTTGTAAGGGTCTGAATGATGGACACATTCAGTTCTCTGTGTACAGAGGTCTCTATAAAGGTGTTTCCCTACTGTTTCTCCAATTTGCATGATTCTGTAACTCTCAAGAAGAGGGCAAGATTTATTGGAATATAGAGACTTAAGTTTAAATTACAGATTCCTGTATTAAGGAATTCCTAAATGTTGGAGAAGAACAGAATTTCACTATAAAATTAGCCAAATGCCCTGCCTGTGTCAGTGTCTTACGTGGCGTCATCATTAGAAAGAGCCTCAGAGGTCATCTTGCACACCTCTGAGGTGTGGTGGGGTCTGACCCGATGCTCAGAGGCATTAGGCATGCCCAACAGAGTGCCGTGGAGTAATATGCCACCCACTATGAGTTCCTAGAGCTATGCTGGCACCTCCCACAGCCTTACAGCTGACCTGGGGCTGCTAAAAATCCAGGTCAGATGGATTACGAATTGTCTGGTCGTCTGCCAAATTGGGCAGCTGGCATAATGTGCATCCAGAGAACTGACTCTGCCCTCACTTCTCTGCTCACATGCTGAGTCAACTCTGCTCCTGCTGGTTCACTCATTTCCCCGTGTCCTGGAGGCCTGCTGAGGAGAGTGCCCAACAGGACCTTCCAGGTGTTGGCCTCTGGAAAAAGACTGTAATCCTTACAAAGGTGGCCTGCAAGGCCCTGGCTGACCTGGCCCTTCACTCCTCCNTCTCCTGCAGCCTTTTCTCCCCAGCTCCTACCTTTGCTCTGTGTATTTCAAAGCCAGAGACTCTAGTTCAGGTTTTTGCTATTGTATTTTTGTTTTGGGTACAATACATACCCCAAAATAAACATATTTTTAATTTTGGAACAATTTTGGAATCATAGAGAACTTGCAAAGCCAATACCAAGTTCCTGTGTGTTCTCTTACCCAGTTTCCACTAATTTAACATCTTACAGCACCCTGGTATATTTGCAAAAAAAGAGACTTACATTGATACATTACCATTAGTTGAACTTCAGGCTTTATTTGAATTTCACCATTTTTTCCAATTTTTCTGTTCCAGGATCCAGTCCAGAACCCCATACTGAATTTCGGCATAATTCAGTTTTGCCAAAACTTCCTGCTCCCTCCATTGCCTTTCCCTTTTCATCAGGTGTTCACTTTGTACAACCCTTCTCAGCTTGGTGAATGCCTGGGGATAATTACATATTCATTTGTGGGTTGATTTTTAAACACAAGAGCCTTAAACCCCCTGCCAAATGATAGGTCTATTGGCTTAGAAGGCATAGCACCCAAAACAAATGTGAATGGTGGCTTCTCAGGAGCCTTTGGAGCAGAATAGGAGCAGGGGGTGCCGGGGCACAGTTGATGCATCCCTGACCAGGGTGACTCACAAGCTGGGACTCCCAACTGCAGTCATGTCTGTTTTATGTTTTCAGTCATACCAGAGTGTAACTGTGCCTGTGTTTATCTCTGGGTGGAAAGAATACACTTCCCTTTCCCCACCTGGTGCACCTTTGACTGTGCCCAGGCCTGACCTGTTGGTTGTGTGCTGCTTTGTGTTGGGGGTGGTGGGTCACTGTCTGGGAACCGCGGGTTCTTCCACATCGCAGCACCAGGGGCTGGAATGGTCCAGAAGAATGCACGTCCTAATGACAGCATTTCTCTCCCAACCTGCTATCACCTCGTACCCTCTTCTTTGATAGAAGAAGTGATCTTGGGTAATGTTGACTGTAAGTGGTTTTTGCTGTAAGCAACAAGTTGATTCTATTTTTCTAAATTATTTTTTTTTTTATTTTTAAGGACATAATATATTAATATATATTGGAAAGGTTAATAGGGCCAGAGTTTAAAACTAAAAATATCAGCTCCTTCATACTTCTGTTATTATGGTCTGCTTCTCAAAGGCAACCGTTTTCAACCTTTTTAGCTGGTTCTTTTAATATTTGCCTTCAAATTTTAAAACAATACGCGTATACCCAGCTCTTGATTCCATGGTGTTAGACGTTACCTGCTCCATGTCTCTTCCTCTTTCTTTTAAGTGTGCTTGGTTATATCAACACACACACAACACTATGTATATACATGTAGAATTCGGTTAAGTCTGTGCTCAGAATCCTCATTATTATGACTGTTTAAATGTTGCTGACTGTTGCCATATAGAATACTAATATTTCACTTCTTTTGTTGCACAGCCTTTTTGTTTTTCCTTGAGTTCAAGCTGGCCTCGTGTTTTCATTAGCTTAGTTTATGTTGAATGTTTGGCGGAGTTCCCAAGGTCTCCACCAGCTCTATAGAACTCAGGAAAAATTTCCAGAGTTAAGTATCAGATTACACCTGTTAGTCCTAGCTACCTCCTGGGAAGGTTCTCCTGGAACCCTCCATTCTCCTGTGCCCGTCATGACTGTTCTCCCTGGAAGACCCGAAGGAAAATTTTCATCACATTCCAATATCAGAAAGACTATTCTCTTGAGAAAGGCTGTGTCTTCTCTGAACTTTTTTCCATCTGATGGTCCTGCCGTATTGTGGCTTACCATGTTTCTGTCTGTGTGTTGGCCTCTGAGAGCTGAGGGCGGCCGTCTCCTCCCCCTGCACTGCCCCAGACTGACAACACCATGCCATTTTGTTTATTCAGTTTATTCCAGTTTGATCATACTTTCCTCCCCTTGTTCCCCTTCACTCAGCTGTCATCTTTCTAAAAATGTATTTTACAAATCAGCACAAATTCATACATGCAAATTTTTCTTGTATTTTTGAAAACCACTTTATTGAGATGTAATTCACATACCATACACTTTGCACATTTAAAATGTGCAGTCCAATATATTTTAGTATTCATAGCGTTATGCAGTCATCACCATGATCTAAATTTAGAATATTGTTCATGTCCCCAAAACCCATACCCATTAGCAGGCTCTCCCCATTCTGCCCCACCCCTCACCTAGCCCTCAGCAACCACTAATCCTCTTTCTCTATATATAAATTTCCTCATTCTGGTCAAGTTGTATAAACTGAGTCATGCGACACATGGTCTCTTGTGGTTGGCTGCTTCCCTGTTACAACACGTGTCTTACCTCACTGCAGTACGCTGGAGTTGATTCCATTGTCGGCTATCATGAATGANGTTGTTGGCTATCATGAATGACACTGCTATGGACATTTGGGTATGTTATAATTTCTCTTGCGTGTATATACCTAGGAGTGAAATTGCTGAGGCATATGGTAACTCTGTTTAGCCTTTGAGGATCAGCCAGACACTTTGTGAGAGCGGTTACTCTTTTATATCCTCACCAGCAGTGTATGAGGGCTCTAATTTCTCACACCCTCGCCAGCTCTTATGGCTGGCTGTCTTCTCCTGCATAGCCCTGCTAGCGAGTGTGGCGTGCTATCGCACTGTGGTTTCCACCTGCTCTCCCCTAATGACTCATGCCTCTGAGTGTCTTTTCATGTGCTTATTGGCCTTTGTATATCTTCTTTGAGAAATGTCCATTCAAATCCTTTGCCTATTAAAATATAATATCTTTATCGATGTATAATTCACATACATACAATTCACCTATCGAAAGTGTACCATTCAGTGGTTTTTAATATAATCGCAGAGTTCTGCAAGAATCACTACAGTCAGTTTAAGAACGTTTTCATCACTACCCCCCAAAAAAACCCTGTAGCCATTAGGAGTCATTCCTTTGTTGTTGTTGTTGTTGTTTATAATAATATTTTTTTATTGTGTTAGTCACCATACAGTACTNATAATATTTTTTTATTGTGTTAGTCACCATACAGTACTTTAAGGAGCCATTCCTTTGGGTTGTCTTTTTATTATTGAGTTTTAAGACTTCTTTATACAAATTCCTTATCAGCCTTATG
>NC_048218.1:117941566-117952888 GCF_002007445.2 Ailuropoda melanoleuca | reverse complement strand
ATTGGGATGTACCTGTGTTAATTCATTAGTGTTCTTTTCAGTAGCTTTTCCATCACATGGGGGACTGTGTGTGTGTGTGCATGTGCAGTTTTGTGTGATGTGTGTATCTATGTGTGTATAATAATGCGTATCCATTTACCCACATAGCTGGTTCAGCAAGCACTTACTGAGCCTGCCTACAGCTGCTGCTGCCCCAGGACCGTGGCTGGAAGGCAGAATACCAAGACCTCTGTCCTTCAAGACCTCAAAGTCTGTTGTGGTAGAACCTGAACTCTGCCCATGCAGGGTCTGCTGTAAGCAGTGGTTCTCACTCATAAAGGAGCTGATGACCCAGTTGTGAATCACTCAGAGCCTTTGTTTGTCTTCCTTTTGGCCATTTCACAGCTCATTAGTTTTAAGGATGGGTGGAGAGAGAGGAATGGGGAGAAACTAAATTCAGTTTTTTGAAGCTTTGTTGTAAAGGGGTGGATACCAATTGAAATGGCATTCTTAAATTATCTGGGGATCTCATCTATGTTGATCTTGCTCTTTATTTTTATAGATAATTGATGGTTTTAATTTTTTAAACAAAATGAACGTGTGTGTATATGGTAAAAAGGGTATTAGCAGAGGAAGGGAAGAATGAAGGGGGGGTAAACAGAAGGGGGAATGAACCATGACAGACTATGGACTTTGGGAAAGAAACTGAGGTCTTCAGAGGGGAGGAGGGTGGGGGATTGGGATAGGCCAGTGATGGGTACTAAGGAGGGCACGTACTGCATGGTGCACTGGGTGTTATACGCAAGTAATGAATCATGGAACTTTACATCAAACACTAGGGATGTACCATATGGTGACTAACATAACAAAATAAAAATTATTAAAAAAAAAAAAGAAGAAGAAGGGGTGACCATGTTATCCACAATCTTCCCCAGTCTCTGCCAGTTCACCCCAGAAGTGGCCAAACTATGGAAAGAGCCCAAATGTCTGTCAACTGAAGAATGGACAAAGAAGATGTGGTATATATATGCAATGGATATTACTCAACTATCAAAGGAATGAAATCCCACCATTTGCAATGGTGTGGATGGAGCTAGAGCGTATTATGTTAAGTGAAATAAGTCAGGCAGAGAAAGACAAATACAATATGATTTCAGTCTTATGTGGAATTTAAGAAACAAAACAGATGAACATATGAGAAGGAGAAAAAAGAGAGAAGGAAACACACCATAAGAGACTCTTTATGATAGAGAACAAACTGAGATTTGATGGAACAATATGGGTGGGGGATGGGCTAGATGGGGGATGGGTATTAAGGAGGGCACTTGTCATGTTGAGCACTGCGTGTTAAATATAACTGTTGAATCACTAAATGTAAATTCTATTCCGGAAAACAATATTACACTATATGTTAACTAACTAGAATTTAAATAAAAATTGGGGGGAAAAAAGGGTATTAGCAGAAGGTGAGGGCTTCTTTTGTCCCTATTACCTCCCCAACCGTTGACCTTCTCTGCACAGGGAGCTGCTATTAGTCTCTTTTGCAGCCCTCTGAATTTTTATTATCTGATTTATATACTTAGATACTTTGTTAAAAGTACACGGATCATATTAGACACAGTGTTCTGCAGCTTGTTTCTTCTTTTTTTCTTAAGAGATCTTTCTTAGAGATATTTCTGTATCAGTGTGTATAAACCCACTGCATTCCCTTAGAATTACAGAGTGCTCCTTCATGTGGATGATGATGACTCATTTAATCAGCTCTCTTCTGATGGACATTTAGGTAGTTTCTAGCTTTTTGCTGTTACACACAGTGCCCTGTGAAACTTTTGGATAAGCATCTATCTCATGCTTCTTTGCAAGTTTGCATTAATGGATCATTATGTGTGTCATTAAACCATGGAAGGTCATAGTTTACAGTGAATTCCAGCTGGCTGTGGGATTGCAAGAGTTCGGATGGTCGTGTGATAGGGTGCAGCCTGGTAGGACAGGCTCATCCTCAGATTTTGAGAAAATACTTGAGCATTAGTTAGAAAAGGAATTAAATAGGGGCATCTGGGAGGCTCAGTCAGTTGAGCATCCCACTCTTGATTTTGGCCCAGGTCATGATCTCAGGGTCGTGAGACTGGGCCCTGCATCAGGCTCCGCACTAGGTGTGGAGCCTGCTTAAGATTTTCTCTCTCCCTCTCCCCTCTTCTTCCCCTTGGCCCCCCGCCCTGCATGTGTGCTCATTCTCTCTTTGAAAAAAAAAAAGGAAAGAAAAAGACCCAAATATATTGTCCATTTCAGGGTGTTGAACTTATTCTTTGCATCTTTGTATTACTTTGGAGGCTAGATGGCTCATGACTCAGTTTTGCTTGGACGCGGAGACAGACGGAAGGAACAGTGTAGCATGGTTAGAGAAGATATTCCAAGTAGGAAACAGGTAGCTGTCTGAAGTGCCGATTGCATAAGAAATAGCATTTGTGAATAGCACCTACCCATTCTGGTTTGTATTAATAGATTTTTCAATAGTTCATGTTCTAGAAACACTTTTACAGTAAGCAGGTCCTGGAGACAGGATCTCTAGATTAGCAGTAAAAGTCTCCACTATATCAGCTGAAGAAAAGAGGTGTGTTGAAGCTGAGAGGTCTGAGGGCAGCGGAGGGGGAGGGGGAGGCAGAAGGCAGGGGGTGTGACTAAGTTTCGGCGGAGCTGATGTTTGGGTCCGGTTCTAGGAGCTTCCATGCTCACTCTGAGCTGCGGTTTCCCAAGTGGGGCCCTCTTAGCCTCCTCATTGGTTGCGGAAGGGAGCTAAGGAGAGCTGTGAAGGACGGGGGCGATCACTGCTCTGATGTACTCAAGCCTCCACCCAGGACCTGGTGGAGCCCTCAGCACTTACTGGTACTTACTGAGTGGATTCTAGGAGAGTGAACTTTGGTGGGTGGTTTGAAGAAGCAGGACTCGTTGGGAGATTATTGTTTCTTCATGGCTTGGGAGAGCAGGGGCAGCCCCATTTTTTGTGCTTTTACAAGACGTTGTATCCTCATTGAATCCTTATAATACCGTCAGTGAGGTAGATATTATTGTCTCTATTGGATGGATGAGCATATTACCATGGTTTTATTTATGATTGTTCTGTAACTGGTTTCATTCCCATGACCCATCGATGGCAGGTGGCTGTGGGCCGGCTGTTCACTGCTCCTTTTCTCTGTGCCCGTCGTGGCAGCCAGTGCAGCGCTGAACTGAACAGGGTATTCTCACATGGTCAGGTGGTTGGGCTGACGGTTGAACTGACGGTTGAACTGGCTCAAAGCTTGGGCTCCAGACAAGGGAGCATCGTAGCGGGTGTTGTCTGTTACCTTCCTGAAAACTCCAGTGTGGAGTTACTTTGTCTGACAGACGTGCTTCCACTTGCTCAAAAGTCTGATAGGTGTGGGGCACCTGGTGCCTCAGTTGGTTAAGCACCTCTTGATTTTGGCTCAGGTCATGATCTCAGGGTCCTGGGATTGAGTCCCGTGTTGGGGTTCACACTCAGCAGGGAGTCTGCTGGAGGATTTCTCTCCCTCTGCCCCTCCCCTTGCTTGCACGCACTCTCACTCTCTCAAATAACTCTTGCTCTCTCAAATAATAAATCCTTAAAAAAAAAAAAAGCCTAATAGCTGTTATCTACTGGGTGTGGTTCATGTAGATTTTCTCTTAGTAAAAACATCCCTGGGTGTGACATGGGAGCTAACGTGCCCATCTGACCTATGGAGAGGAGAGACTTACGTGAGATGCTTGGCTCAATCTTTCCTGACACAGCTGAGCGCGCAGGGTGAAAAGCATGGGTTTGGCCTGACAAAACCAGCAGAAGCCCGTCAGAGCAGAGAACAGAGTATCAGAGCCAATTATGAGCAGTCTTTCCACGTAGGTCCTGCTTGGTCTGGAGGAGGGGTTCTTACAGTCCTGCCCGCTTAGATAATTAGACAGGGTCCTTGATGAAGCATCGACATTCAGTCGACTGCCAGCCCTTTCCCTCCAGAAGCTTCTGACTAGAGTTTCTGTTGAACCGTCCAAAGTTCTTAGACATACCTTTAAATCTGGTTTTGCGGCCAGGAAAGCCCCACCTTCCTCCTGCTGCAAGAGCTATGGATTTCACACTGTCTGAATTTCATTCTGTTTACTTTCTGTTAAAACTCTGGGTAGTTATGGTGAGTGTCCTGTCCTGCTGAGAGTGAGGCTGGGGTCTGCGGTAATCCAGATGGGTAGTGCCAACCCCCGGCCCCTGCTACCACTCTCTCCAGTGTTCCTCGACTACTGATGCTCTGTTTCTCCACCTTTACTCTGCCACGTGTCATATGATTTCCATCATTCTTTCTCTTTTCACCGTCATGAAAACTTTGAGGGACAGTATGGCATTTTATCTGTCCTCATTTCCCTTAGTGCCTCCCAGAGCATGAGGTGCTTTCTGAGTTCTGTGTCCTTGCTACCTTCAATCTTGCCTGGCTGGCTCTTAATTGGAAAGCAAGCAGGGCGAGTTTCCAAACACCATCTCTAGTCAAAGCAAATAAGAAAACTTTGGAGCAGCCAGAGGAAGAAGAGGCAAGCATTTCCTGAACACCCACCCTGAACCAGAACCTGGAGGTAACAGGGTGAATAAGGCAGGGCCCTGAACTTCAGAGGTTCCTGGTCTGAGAGAGGAGAGGCCAGACCCTGAGCAAGTGGGTGGGCAAGAGTGTGAAACAGCGCACCGTCACCGGGGAAAGAGCGCAGTCTCTTGGACACAGCCTCCCCCTGGCTACAGGACGGTGGCCACAAAGGGACAGCCCCTTTCTGATCGGACCACAGGACAGCCTGTACAGGGCTAACCACGCCTCCTGGCTCAGCGGCCTGGCCTGCCCATTCGTACAGAGTTTTAGGACCCAATAAGGAGTCATGCATATGGCAATCCTTGAATGCCCAGGTGCTTAGTGTTTTATTAAATTTCAGTCATAGCCCCAAGGAGAATAAATAACATTTCCTTTTCATCCAAGCCCCAAATGATGGGAACTCCAGGGAAGAGCGCTGCAGGGGGAGATAAAGAAAATCTCGGCTTGAGTTAGGAGCTCGCTCTCTCGCTAGAGGCGCGTGGCTTGAAAGTGCTGAGGAGGGAGCAGAGACGGAGGCACTGGTGAATTTGGGGCATGGCCAGGCTGCTGCAGGACCTTCCCTGTGAGTCTAGCATTTAATCTGCCCATGAGGCATGCTCAGGGTTCTACCAGAAGCTTGAGCTGTAGGAGCTCACCAGGTCTCTGTGTCTGTGTGGTGGAGCCCTATGTAGGGTAAATTGTATTTGAAAGAAAGGGGCTTGTGACCTCAAGAGAAAAAGTGAAAGAAACTGTAATAAATGGGGAGCCACCGGAGCTCTCAAAGCCAGGACTTGATGTGCTGTGTGAGGCTCTCTTGGGTGGTCTTCAGCAGAGTGCCGTGTAGCCCCCTGAGCATTATAAAGTCTCACGAGGAGTGAGGGAGGTGAGTACCGTGTTGGCAGCCCCTCAGCCAGGCCTTCTGAGGCGTGGAAGGTCATGTGGGCTGTTGAGGCAGTGGAGTGGCCCTGGAGTCTGCCCAGCCTGGAGCTCTGCTCTCCTGTCTCCACTGGTCTCCACCTGCATCCTCCTCACCTTTTTCCTCCCCCACAGGAAATCCCGCTCACTCTTTCCGCTCACCTCCTGGCCTCAATTGCCACCAAGGAGAGAGGTGCTGGGGGGTGGGCAGAGCTTGGCGACCACGTGGGGTGGAGTGGGAAGAAGAGGAGGGGCGGGAACAGCATTTGGCTGATGTGCCGTGGTGGGTAGCAGGGCTGTTCTTGGACAGAGGGAGCCCAGGGGTGGGGGAATAGGCAGAGGCTGTCTATCCTGGGTGTCTGAGTCTCACAGTCCCACAGGCACACGGTCAAGATGCCAGGTGGCAGCTGGAGAAAGGTCCCTGGCTGTGACAGAGTCCCACACAGAATTGTGTTCTGGCATCTTGTTGTGGTCAAGACACCTGCAAGAGGGCTACCGTGGAGAACTGTGGGGGTCGTTAGGTCAGAAATGGGGTAACTGCAGAGTAGCTCAAAAGCAGAAACCCAGTCAGGCTCCAAATGAGGGAGACAGAGATGCCACCAACCCGGGTAAAGCTGTAGCAGCCCCAGCTTCCCAAACACAGCTGCTCCCCGTGATAAGTGAGAATCGGCACCGGCTGCTGCTGCCCATCCCAAGACTGTGCAGTTGCCGAGAGAAGGGTTTAGAAAAGTACGGATGAGAAATGAAGCCAGGACAGACCAGTGGAGTTTAGATATTTGAACTAGAAAACCCAGAGACTTTCTGTGTGCTACATGTTTGTAGAATGTTTTTTGCCGTTTGCTTGCATTTGATTTTTCATTGTGCTACTGGGTCACATTCCTTTTCTTTCTCCCTCCCCCACGGACCCTCCCAAAGAACCCCACACAAAATGATTTCTGTCATAGATTTTAAAAAACAGGACATGGTGACAGCTATTAGAAATGATAGGTGACAGAGTTAGGAGACAGAGCTATGAAAAATTTGCTGATATTCTTCCAGAAATGTGGTGTTTTGGATGGAATGCCATTGCTGTCTGCAGCACTTACAACAGAGTCGATTTTCTCTGAGACCAGAGTTCTGCCATTCTCCTTCCTATTTTCATTCATCCCCACCCCACCCCACATACTCAGCAGGAGAGAAGGTAAGGAAGAAAATTCTGGGAGGTTACAGGTACCCAAAAACGGAGCATCAAGGGCTGAGGTCAAAATGCTGAATGCATGAATTGAGTGTGGCTGGAAGTTAAAGGTACGTAAGGCAGGTCCCTTGGACCGTGTCGCTGGGGACTGTGTCAGGGACACGTTCCTTTCATTCTGGGAGCACGCGTAGTACATACCCTGTGCATGCCAAGCAGTGTGGTCACATTAGGGAGCTGAACAGGAGTCACGCTGATCTGTGCCTGCCTTTGTGTTTAGGAGAATAAGGGGTGGGGAGCCCCAGTTAACAGCCAATTACTGAACTCAGTGTAATCACAAAGGAGAAGTCCAGAATGTATAAATGGTAGGGTCAGACTGTACTAGGGGTGGACTTAGGAAGAAATTCATATTTAAGTTGAGCCCTGAAGGGTGAGTAGCTGTGAGGTGAAATCGCGGTGGGTGCTGGGGGTTAACGTGGGGCCGCAGCGGTAAGTTGAAGGCCCAGGGAGCAGTGGTGCGGGACTTTCTGGGGACAAAGAATGGGCTGGAAGTGCTTGGCTTGAGATGAGTCCTAAGTCGTACTGCCTTTTGAATGTGGGCAGCCCCACAACTGTCCAGCCGCTCACTGTTGAACCAAACCTCTGCTCTTTTTAGGCTCTTGTGCTCCTTACAGTTGGAATCCAGACTTTGAGCAATTTATTTTTTAGCTTTTTGCTCTTGAAGCTGCTGTGCTTATTAATATTTCTAGGCATTTTTGTCAACAACAGGTAAGAAGTTGATGTTTTCTCATTAGTCTGATGGTTAAGTTTCAGATCTGCTGGTGAAGATTGAGGCCCAGCCAGAGGAGAGTGGCCTTTTTAAGTGTACGTTTGTGTTCCGTTTGTGGTGAGGTTGGAAACCACGGACTTTCCACTGTTGTCAGTCGCTCCGTGAGCGATGTCGCATCCGAGCAGGGTGCCCACGCTGCAGGTCAGGTGGGTGCTGAGCTGACCTGCAGACTATCTCATAACGTAGCGCTCCTTCTCTGCAGTTACCTTGCAAGGGGCGACCTTCCTGGATGAGGCCCTGAGAGAGAGGATCCGAAGGCTTCATCTCTATTCAGTGTTTGTTTTCGAATTGGGCCCATAACTAAGGTTGATTCTGTTCACTTGTTTCCAGCAGATAACAGCAGCCCTACTATTTCCATCTGTTATCACTGCGTTCAGACTGTTCTAATTACATCCCCCAGTCATCAGTTTTTGAATGAACGATGTTTCGTGGCATTTGGAGAATCTGTCCCAGGAACTGTTTCAGCTGCAGCTTGTGGATTCACTTTCTGCTGTTCTGTGCTCTCAGGTAGCACCTCTGAGTATTTTTAGCATGAAGAGCACTTCCTGAGGGACGCCTGGGGGCTCAGCCAGTGAAGCGTCTGCCTTGGGCTCAGCGTGTGCTGCCGGAATCCCAGGATCAAGCCCCAAGTCGGGCTCCCTGCTCAGCGGGGAGTCTGCTTCTTCCTCTGCCCCTCACCCCACTCATGTTCTCTCTCTCTCTCTCTCTCTCTATCTCATAAATAAATGAATCTTAAACAAACAAACACTTTCTGAGCTTGAAAGTGTATGGTTTGCCCCCTGGAGAGGCTTTGGGCTCCTTTGGTTTGTGATTGTTCCTGGCGGGTTGGCCAAGTCAGGCAAAGTTGCTAAGGGCCCATGTCTTTTATTTTGCTCTTGGAGATGCAGTAAAGGACAGTGCTGACTGAGGGCTTCGGGGTGGGGTGGGGGGGAATGGGCTAGCCAGGTGATGGGTAGTAAGGAGGGCATGTATTGCATGGAGCACTGGGTGTTATACACAAACAATGAATCATGGAACTTTACATCGAAAACTAAGGACGTACTGTATGGTGACTAATGTAACATAATAAAAAATTATTATTTAAAAAAATAAATAAAATAAATTAATTTTTTTTAAAAAAAGGATAGTGCTGAGAGTTGAGGGGTGTCCTGAGCTATAATTTCTAATAACTCAGAAAGTTTATTTTGGGAGGATGCAAGTGGGGTCTTACATGTGGTTTCAGGTGTCATTTTAGTTTTCTTCTAGGCAGTGAAATGATGCCTGAAATAAATCTCGTTCTGGCTCCCTGTGAGAGATGTGACAGACATAACAAAGAACGGGATTATGAATTATTGTGGCACAGAAAATTGTGACATCTGTACCCTGCCAGAAAAAACGCACAGACATTAAAAAGCTGCAGACTTTATTCAGACCCCACTTTTCTGCTCATTTCCTGTGTGACCTGGCCAGGCTAAGTCAGCTGTCTGAGACCTTCATTTCCTCGCTCGTGAGGACGCGTACTGCCTGCCTGTTGGGTGAGGCTGCATACGAAGAGTAGCGGGAAGGTCACAGGCATCGCGTAGGTGGCAGCTGGACTGAAGATGCGCTCTGCCCCGTTAGTCGCAGGGAAACACCAGCTGAAACCACAACAGGTTAGTCCAGTGTCCGACGGGTGAGATCGACAAGGCAGATCGTAGGCCTGTTGGAGAGGATACGGGGCCGCTGGAGCTCACCCGCAGCAGGCGCGAATGGAGGACAGCTCAGCTGCGAAGGAGACGTGTGGGGATTCCTCCAGAAGCTAAACACTGAGTCACCATATGGCTGGCGCTTCCACTCCTAGGTATGCACCCGAGGAATGAAGACACGTCCACAGAAGGAGCTGCACACAAATACTCATGGCACCTTGTTCACCAGAGCCCCAACGAGGAGCCAGCCAGGTGGACGGGGAAACATGGTGCAGCCCTTCAATGAACAGTATCAGCACTCACAGTGGGTGAACTACTGATACAGTCAACAACTAGATGGACAGAATCCAGACATAAAGCATGTAGAGTATGATTTCATGTAGTTGAACCTTGTAGAAAAGGCAAGACAAAGGTAAAGGTCTGGTCAGTGTTGCCTGGGGCTGGGGTGGGAGCTAGAATTGACTGCAAAGGGAAAGAGAGAACATTTTGGGGTGATGGAAGCGTTCTAAAAATTGCATGGTGGTATTGAATGCACAAGGTATATAAATTTCTAAAAACTGGCCATTTGCATTGAAAAAGGGTGACTTTTATGGTTGTGATACCATGATTTATACTAAGAAATACGTGTTTGGTGGTCATCCCAGTAAAGGCATCTGTTGTTACATTAATGACCTGACTTTTGGAGAGCACCTAAGGATGGGGAGGTTGCTTGACTGGACAACCAACCATATAATGAGCGGGTTGGAATTTTCAGGACTTCCCCTGATTCCCCAGGAGGGGAAAGGGGCTGGGGGTTGCATGATTCACCAGTAGTAGATTTAGTCACTGGTGCCTATGTGATGAAGACTCCATAAAAACCGAAAAGGACTGGGTTCTTCAGAGAACTTCTGGGTTGGTGAACACACAGAGATTTGGGGAGAGTGGTGTGTTCAGAGAGGTCATGGAAGCCTCACACCCTTTCCTTTTATCTTGCCCTGTGCATCTTTTCCATCTGGCTGTTCCTGAGTTTTATCTTTTTATAATAAACCAGCGATCTAGTAAGTAAAATGGTCTATGGGCCATTATAGCAAATTAATGGCACCTGAGGAGGGGTTGTGGGAACGTCTGATCCATAGCCAGTAGAACAGAAGCCCAAGTGACAAGGGGGGAAGGGGGGAGGGACGCTCTTGTAGGACTGAGTGCTTAACCTGTATGATCTAATGCTGTCTCCTGGTACATAGTGTCAGAACTGAGTCAAGCTGTAGGACACCCAGCTGGTATCACCAAGTCACTTGGTGGTGTGGGGAAAACCCCCACACATCTGCTGTTAGAAGTGTTGTGAGTATGGTAGTCATGTGACAGTAACAGAAAGACATAGGAGTGTAAGTTTTCCAACATAATGGTATACAAATTGAACCTCATATTCAGTTAGAACTTGGATCCCATGACTGTCCCATAAATTATACTTTATGTTGATAACTGTTTTAAAAAATAGCATGGTTTTCAGAACTCTTGTGTTCAAATGGCATGACTAGGAATGCCTGTGTGCTGAGCATTTAGAGTCTTTCAGTGGATCCCATTTTTACACTAATTTAGAACTCATGTGCCCCTTGCATCATGCCACAACCACTTCTGATTATTGTTAGAAGAATTTAAGGTTCCAGTAAAGAGATTTTTGCAAAGTGACCTCCAAAAAATCACACTGTCCCAAAATAACACTATAAATTTAGGCTCGGATTGTCCCATTTTTTCCTATAAATACATAATTGTTTTTACATTGTTAAAATTAAACTTATGTAATGTGTTTTAAAATGACTGTGTAAAACAAACATTTTTCATGATGTTAAGCTTTCTATAAATGCAGTTTTAATGGCTGACTGTATTTGTTTCAATACACCCTTTTTAGCCTTGTATATTATTTTTCACAAACTTTGTTCATCTGTTACTTTTTATTTAATTGGTAGTAGGATAATGTTCACTTTTGTTAACCAGTTATATTTCCTCATTTTCATTTTTGTTTATTTATTTATTTATTTATCTATTTATTTATTTATTATTTTTATTATATTGTGTTAGTCACCATACAGTACATCCCTAGTTTTCGATGTAAAGTTCCACGATTCATTATTTGCATATCACACCCAGTGTACCATGCAATACGTGCCCTCCTTAATACCCATCACCAGCCTATCCCAT
>NC_048218.1:117931553-117941322 GCF_002007445.2 Ailuropoda melanoleuca | reverse complement strand
TCTTTCTTTCTTTCTTTCTTTTTATTTATCTGAGAGAAAGAGCATGAGCAGGGGGGAGAGGGAGAAGCAGACTCCCCACCAAGCAGGGGCCTGATGTGGGTGGGGCTCAATCCCAGAACCCTGGGATCATGACCTGAGCCAAAGGCAGACACTTAACTGACTGAGCCACCCAGGTGCCCCAGTGATCTGCTTTTTAAAGTAAAATTTAAGAAATTTAGAAACAAAATGTTCCATATAGAAATTACATAGAGAAAACTTGGAAATTTGATTACCAAAATGAATAATGAAAAAAATCCTCTCTAAGCCACCAAAAACATAATTTATTGTCATTACTTTGGCATATGTCTTTACACACTATTTCCTTTCTACTGTGATGTATAACAACTATATGCTATCCTAGTTATGCTATTTTATTGGCTTTATTTTTCTTAGCAAAGTGTTCCCACACAATTGTATATTTTTCTAGAATCTGATGGTATATGTCTACTAATGTATCTTTTGGATGTATTATAATTTTGTTAACCAAACCTTAAGTTAGGTGCATTTCAACGTTTTTATTTTTAATTTAAATTCAATTAGCCCACATACACTACACCATTAATTTCGGATGTAATGTTCAATGATTCATCAGTTGCATATAACACCCAGTGCTCCTCGCGTCCCATGTCCTCCTTAATGCCCATCACCCACTTACCCCATGCCCCTGCTGACCTCCCTTTCCACAACCCTTAGTTTTTTTCCCAGAGTCAAGAATCTCTCAGAGTTTGTCTCCCTTTCTGATTTCTTCCCAGTTTTCCCTCCCTTCCCCTATGATCCTCTGTGCTATTTCTTATATTCAACATATCAATGAAACCATATAGTTGTCTTTCTCTGCTTGACTTATTTCACTTAGCATAATACCCCCAGTTCCATTGCCATAGACATAAATGGTGGGTATTCATCCTTTCTGCACACTGAGTAATATTCCATTGTATACACGAACCACATCTTCTTTCTCCGTTCATCTGTTGAAGGGCATTTCAGCTTCTTCCACGGTTTGGCTATTGTGGACAATGCTGCTATGAACACTGGGGTACACGTGCCCCTTCCCTTCACTACGTCTGTATCTTTGGGGTAAATACCCAGTAGTGCAATTGCTGGATCATAGGGTAGCTCTGTTTTTAACATCTTGAGGAACCTCCGCACTATTTTCCAGAGTGGCTCTATCAGCTTGCATTCCCACCAACAATGTAGGAGCAATCCCCTTTCTCCACATCCTCAACAACATCTGTTGCTTCCTGTTTTGTTAATTTTAGCCATTCTGACTGGTGTAAGGTAGTATCTCAGTGTGGTTTTGATTTGAAATTCCCTGATGGCTAATGATTTTGAACATTTTTTCATGTGTCTGTAGCCATTTGTATGCCTTCTTTGGAGAAATGTCTGTTCATGTCTTCTGCCCATTTCTTGACTGGATTCTTTGTTTTTTTGGGTGTTGAGTTTGAGAAGTTCTTTATAGGCCTTGGATACAGCCCTTCATCTCATTATGTCATTTATAGAGATCTTCTCCCATTCCGTGGGTTACCTTTTAGTTTTGTTGACTACTTCCTTTGCTGTGCAGAAGACTTTTATCTTGATGAAGTCCCCAAAGTTCATTTTTGCTTTTGTTTTCCTTGCCTTTAGAGACATGTCTTGCAAGAAGTTGCCCAGGTCAAAGAGGTTGCTACTGCCTGTATTCTCCTCTAGGATTTTCATGGATTCCTGTCTCACATTTAGGTTTTTCATGCACTTTGAGTTTATCTTTGTGTATGGTGTGAGAGAGTGGTCAAGTTTCATTCTTCTGCATGTGGCTGTTCAATTTTCCCAGCACCATTTATTGAAGAGACTGTCTTTTTTCCATTGGATGTTCTTTCCTACTTTGTTGAAGATTAGTTGACTTATGGTTGAGGGTCCATTTTTGGGCTCTCTATTCTGTTCCATTGGTCTATGTGTCTGTTTTTGTGCCAGTGCCATGCTGTCTTGGTGATCACAGCTTTGTAATATAGCTTGAAGTCAGGCATTGTGATGCCCCCAGCTTTGGTTTTCTTTTTCAACATTCCCCTGACTATTCAGAGTCTTTTCTGGTTCCACACAAATTTTGGGATTGTTTGTTCCAACTCTGTGAAAAATGTTAATGTTATTTTCATAGGATTACATTGAATGTGTAGATTGCTCTGGGTAACACATTTCAAGGTTTTTGAGATGTATTGAAAAATTGTCTTCCTGAGACATAATATTCCCAGTGCTTTTATGTGATATGTCTTTTCCCTCATTCCCTCATCAACAGTTGGTACTAGGCTTTTTTTTTTTTTTTAACAGTTTGGTAGCTAAAACCCTGCCATTAAAATTTACATTTATTTTATTACTAGCGAATTTTATCTCTTAAAATAGCTTTATTGACTGTGTTTCTTCTTTGAAGAATTGTTGTATCTGCTACTTTTTTTTTCCGTTTGGGGTTTTTATCTTTTATTGAATTATATAAGCTCTTTATTGCTTAAAGATATTAACTCTTTATTATATTTGAATAGTTTCTTCTATTTTAAGTTTGGTTATTGATTAATTATCATTTCCAGGAGATGAGGATTTTTTCCTACTTGCATGAAGGACCTTGATTAAGTTCCCCTAGCATTCTTCTGTTAAGCAGATAAAGCTAACCAAGGAGACTTTTATTCAGAATAAGTTATGAGAGTCCACAGGATTTTCCTAGGGATATGCAGTTGGGCCTGCCTGATTTGTGTCTTGTCCACACACCCCTCGAATCTTTACAATATTAATAGATGATGCTACATCTCTAATGATTATTTGCTGGCAATGTGTGAATGGTTGATTGGTTTCTTCTGTAAGACACCAGAGGATCTTTTATTTCTGTTGTTTAAAGAGTTTCTCAGCTTTCTTTCCTTTAATAAATGATGCTTGTGAGAACCCTCATACTCTTATTTCTAAAAAAATCAAGCATTCTTGGAGATGAGATGTTCTAAAAAAGAAACTGTCCATACACCAAAGAGTTAAGTAATTAGAACTTAGGAAGTTGATTTAAAGTCCAATGCAAGAATTCTTACTCCTGTTTTACTCCAGCATGTTTACTCCTATTTATAATTTGAAATTCAGAGACCTTGCTATCATTACCTGTTACTGCCTCCATGAGTTGTTTTTTTTTTTTGCACTCAAAGTGATTATTTTTTAATCCTTTATTATTTATATCAATTTTTATTATGTTAGTCACCATACAGTACATCCCTAGTTTTTGATGTAAAGTTCCATGATTCATTACTTGCGTATAACACCCAGTGCACCATGCAATACGTGCCCTCCTTAATACCCATCACCAGCCTATGCCATTCCCCCACCCCTCCCCTCTGAAACCCTCAGTTTGTTTCCCAGATCCACAGTCTTTCATGGTTCATTCCCCCTTCTGAT
This sequence comes from Ailuropoda melanoleuca, assembly GCF_002007445.2. Classification (NCBI taxonomy): domain Eukaryota; kingdom Metazoa; phylum Chordata; class Mammalia; order Carnivora; family Ursidae; genus Ailuropoda; species Ailuropoda melanoleuca. The sequence continues at coordinate 117,937,890 of NC_048218.1, read as the reverse complement.
TACCCCCCCTTCATTTTTCCCTTCGTGAATTCTTGCTCTGACTTCAACAAGGACTCTCCAGGTGCCTGCCTCTGTCCTGGTCCTGAGCATCAGCCCCAGGAGCAGCCAGGAAGCTCCCTTTGTTCAGAGTCTGTGCTGAGTGTCAGCGCCCACTCTAAGGGGGCTGGAAATGAATGCAGCCTAGATCCTGGGCCTGGAGTCTGAAGTTTGGCTTCAATGAATGTGAAAGCAGCATCCAGGCACAGGAGGGCATCTCTCCCCTTTGATGAAGACAGTGGTCAAATTGATCCTATCAGGGCCTTCCTACCATTTTGAAGCAAGTTGTGGAGTTATTTGCCCAGGACACACTAATGAAATAAGTGATAAGAATTTTAAAAAAATACCCTTGCTTTCTAGGTGTCAGTGGGATTAGTTCTGGCCCAGGTTGCCAGTTTGCTATTCATTTAAAGATCCTACTCCACCCTCCCTTTAAACAACAGGAGGGGAAAGGGTGGAATTTCGGTAAAATCCATGGTGTTTTGGATCCTCTAGTCCCTTAACTCTTCTCTCACATGTGTCTCAAAGTCACAGGCACCTTCGGTTCTCCAAGTCAACCGTTTATTATTGTGGTGCAGCCTTTCTTTTACTGTGGATTAGGAAAAGGATGTGCCATTTTATTAAACAGCGGCACCTGGGGCCTCCTGTCAGCACAGATGGATATAGAATAATTTATGTCACTGTGAGGATTACCATTGGGGATTAGCCAGGATTTGTTCTTTGGGCTTATTTAGGTCCTGGCTGAATATGGATGACTGTATTTAGGAGATCTCAATGACATTTATAAATATCCTAGTCCTTGAATAATAGATCACTGGGATTCTTCCCTGACTGCAGGTGTCTTACAAGCCTTTCCAGGCTAAATCTTAGATTACCCTTGATTGGATTGCTCCTTACTCTACGTGTTTTCTCACAATCCTGCATATCCTGCTTTGGTAATAGTTTATAAATTGTTGCTTCATGATCTCTTTGAGAAATAGATGGTTATGCTTATTATTACTTTCATTGTACACATGGAAGGGGTATTACATTGTGAGTGCATGGAGGGTCTGCTCTCTGCCCAGAACCCTAGAGCACCCTGGCTGTTGAGGGTGCCCAGTCAGTAACAGAGAGCAGCTGACCTGACCTTTCCTAACAAATATATTTTCTGTTTCAGTAGATGGTCAGTCCTTAAGAACCCATGGTAGCATCATGGCCATAACTATGGTAGAGTGGGGAGGTCTATTTTTAGGGTGGACATAACCCTGAAAAAAATTTTTTTTCTTAGTTTATATACTTAGAAATTTTTTGACAGACAGGCTTGTTTATTTTAGGGTGATTTTGGAAAACTTGCCGTGCAAATGTAAGGTGCTACGTACATACAGTCTTTGTTCTCAGGAGGTTTGGAAGGATTGCTTCTCTTTAGGTGACAGGTGGTCACAGTCAAATGAGCCTTGGACGTCATTTGTTGCAGAGAATTAAGAAAGCTTGATTCAGGACACACATTTGGAGATAGACTTGTTGGCTGGCTGTGAGATTCAGTGAACTATGCCCTGATCTGGCCAGGCTTTTGATGCATTCAATCTCAGTTACTTTATAAAGCCATGTTACAAATTCTGCACGGAAGGGAGTCTGTCCTGTTTTAAAAATAAAAGGCTGAGGTCCACACTGACTGGCACCATGGCTGGTATGTTCTTAGCATGAGAACCCAGCTCTCTAGGTTTTGATTCATTTTTCTTCTTTGGGACGGATCCATCCATTCCCCTCATTCCCCTTGACTGGGGTGTTTTTTCCAGTGGACCCTAGCACCATGCCTTTCTTCTGCCTCGGCCCATACCACCCCTGTGCCTGTTCATGAGGTCACTTCTGAGAGCCCACCACCATTTGGGAATGCTCTGGAAGCTCCCCTTACTCATCCCTCACAAACTCCCATTTTGACTGTGCNGACTGTGTGTCCAAAGCTCCAGCTCTCTGGCTCCACCCTGAATCCTAGCGCTTATGCTACATTTGGGGATTGGAATTGATAGGGTTTGCCCGTAGACTTCCACTTGGCAGAATCTGGCTCTCAACCGTGGTTGGTTGGTAGCAGGGATCTTCCTGTCCACCTCCTGTCCTATGGAACCTAATCTTCAGTCTTACTCTCAGGTTCTTGGATTGGTGTGCAAGCTGACTTTGGCCCCTGGGGTTCAGTTAACAAACATTTAGTGAAGAAGAGGTTCAACAATGAAAATTACCAGGACTTCTTAGACTTCATTCAGTGTCCGAGTGTAATGAAACATGTGACTCTGTGTTCTTCCTATTAGCTAGCTATAAAATGGAATGATACCCCATTTTAACTTTAGTGAAGTATAATATGTGTGTGTTATTACAGTGTAAACATTCCTTACAAAAAGCTGTTGTAAAAGTCCAGCTATCAAAAATAATGAGAAGTTGCCTGGATATTTGCAAATTTCAGAAGTGTAGACTAGTTTAAGTAACAATAAAATGAAACTATATTTTAGTGGTAGGTAGCTCAGTTCTAAAGGTGTTTTCTGTTTCAGGAAGTGTGACCATAAATTTTTTTTTTATTTTTTAAGATTTTATTTCTTTATTTGAGAGGGAGAGCAGGTGCGAGAGAGCACAAGCAGGGGGAGCGGCAGAGGGAGCCAGGAGCAGGCTCCCCATAGGAGTGTCTGGGAGTTGTGTTGTGCTTTCCTATAGCCTGCTGTAGTTCTGGAGCTCACGTGCACTCCCGTAGAGTCCCCCAGAGCCATACACGCCTCTGTGTATGGCATGTCCACAGCACGCAGGCCGCTGGCATGGAGGTCGGGGAGTGCTGCCTTACCCAGAGCCAGTCAGCCTGTTCCTGGCGACCTAGTAGCAGGGTCTGGTGTCTTGGTCTGCTTCTCTCTCTGCCGTCCTGCAGTCATAGGACAGTGTGGGGAGAGCTGGGTGTCAGGGTCAAAGAAAGTGTGCCTGTCTCCAGCAGTGATGAGAATAAAGAAGAAACATTTAACGTGCTACCTGGAAGAACAAGGACTCTAGTGAAATGAATTGTAATTTAGGGCAGAGACCTGAAATTGCTCTTTCTTGCCAAAATAAATTGATTTCTTCGGCTGTCTGAACTTCATTTCTTGAACTGGGCAGGAACTAATATAGTCTAAATTAAACTCATTTTCCATTAGTAAAACTGGGTCACTTCAGGCTGCCTGAGTGTGCCTCTGAGTGCCCTAAAGCACAATTAAACAACCTAGTGTTTCACGCTCTTTTCATAACCTGAGTTAGCTGGTGTAACATAATATTTGAATTCACCTTTTCCTTGGCACTCTGCTCTGGAGTTGGGGCCTGTTTCTTAAACTTCCGTATAGCTGTCAGGAACACTGTTGCAAGAGGGCATTGGGAAAGGCAGAGGAGGGATGCCCCGGGGCTGGGGGTTGGGTGAGACAGCCCCTGCCTTGCCCACAGAAAGCTTAGTTTTCAATATGCCTTTCCTTGTTTTCCTGCTGGTAGCTTTGCACTATAATATTTTGAAGCTGTTTATACATAGGGTCCAATGAACTGCATCATGAATGTGGGAAGTTGTGAATTAAAAAAAAAATGATAGCACAAGGGAAAGAATTTCAGAAAAATCTTGCTCGGGTACCTAAGAGTGTTTCTGCTTGGAGCTCTCACCCAGCACTTGGTGCCCTTACTCTCAGTTGCTGGGGGCCTGTGAGGTGGTCAGTCGGCCAGGGTAGCATTACCCTTGCTCCGTCCTCCATGCACGTGTCAGACTTCCTTTGACAGCACCAGGGAGACTCCTGTTATCTTTCCTTGTCCTCCTCCAGTCTCCTCCCTGGGACTGAGGGCAGGGGGAGCCGCTGATGCTGGAAAGTGAATCCTGATTTACAAAGTTTGGCAGATGGAGACCCCCACGGGGAGATCAGTGATTGAATTTAGCTTTTGGAATACTCTGAAATACAAAGATCTAGAAATGTTAAAAATGTGAGAAATACCTTTCAAAAATGAAAGTTGGAGGGAAATGGAAATATTTGTAATATTTTATTTTTAGCATATTTTAGATATTTGAACTAGGGTACCATATGAATTTTAAAAAATGGATTGTCTTTAGATTACCTTTTTAATGAGTAACCTTTTTAATGCCCATATATTTACGGAAATAAAAGACTAGAAAAATTATAGGGAAATAAATGTTTTCCTATGTTTTCTTTCCTTTTAAAAAATTAAGAAATTAAAAAGTCATTGTGGGGACACCTGGGTGGCTCAGTCGGTGAAGCGTCTGCCTTCGGCTCAGGTCATGATCCTGGGGTCCTGGGGTCGAGTCCCGCATCTGGCTCCCTGCTCAGTGGGGAGTTTGCTTCTCCCTCCCCCTCTGTCCCTTCCCCTGCTTATGCTTTCTCTCCCGTTCTCTCTCTCTCAGATAAATAAATTTAAAAAATCTTTTTAAAAAAAAGTTGTCGTGGGGGTGGATGTCCCTCTGATTCTTTGTCTCCCCCACCCTCTGCTCTGCACACTTCGAGGTCTATCAGTTCATCCATCCTTGTGGCTTTTGTCAGATCTTTTTAACAATGTGCAGGTGACTTTCCACTGACAAAGCTTTTCTTCTGTTTTCAGTGCACAGACGCCAAAAAACATTGCTGGTATTTTGAAGGACTCTATCCAACATATTATTTGTAAGTATTTTCATTTTTCTGTTGGTTTGAGTCTGTGGTCATATCCTTCTCTGTGAATTATTTCTTTTGTAGGTGCCAGGACTGGTTATAAGGTTTGGGGAGGCCCATGCCCTTGGTCTCACCTGCCTCTGCTCACAGATGTGTGGGCCACCCGTCTGAGGATGCTTAGCCTCAGACCACTGCCTTCGAGGTCAGCATGAAATACCAGCTGCCTTGTTCTGGGATACGTGTCCACTCATACATAATTTGTCAAAAGGCCAAGGTGTCTGAGCGGGGCCAGAGTTATGTCGGTCTATACACATTTCCTAAGCAAAGGGAGTGAGTGTAGGGGGAGTAGAATTCTGAACTTGAGCCAGATGGGAAAACATTCTAAGGTCAGTTGCTGTGACTGTGACTGTGTGTGTGTGTGTGTTGGCAGTGATCGGAAAGATCACCTGGCCCTGGGCCCCTCCCTAGTCAGGGACAGCCAGCCTCTCATGGCCCTTGGCTCCGAGCACTGCCTGGGTGCCTGCCAGTGTTACTCTCATTAAAGCATTATTGTATTTTACCCCTGTGGTTTTTATGTTTTGTTTTGTTTTTTAGTTGGCTGAGTTAGCCACTGGCTGTGCTGACAACCTGCGTAGGTGGTCAGATGAACTCTCCAGGTTATCAATTATTATTTTTATTGTGTTTTGAAGTTTCATAGGTTTTGAGAGGAATGCCCCAAGCTAATTTTTTCTGAAACTGTTATTTTTGGTAGTAAATTGTTTATTTTATTTATGTATTTGACAGAGAGAAACAGCAAAAGAGGGAACACAAGCAGGGGGAGTGGGAGAGGGAGAAGCAGACTTCCCGCTGAGCAGGGAGCCCAATGCAGGGCTTGATCCCAGGTCCCTGGGATCATGACCTGAGCCGAAGGCAGACGCTTAGTGACAGCCACCCAGGTGCCCCCCTGGTAGTAAATTTTGTAAAACCTGAGATCTTTCAGTGATGTATATAATTGTATTAGAGCAGAAACACTATATTTTAGCATATAGAGAGATCAGACAGGAAATACGTGACAGTAGCAAAGAATGTTATTTCTTAATTGGCCAAGATGTACGTTTTTATTACCTGCCATTCTTGCTTAATTTTTGATCTGAAAGAGACCAGATTAGGAGGAGAAAGTTGCCTGCCTGTGAGTGGGGACATACTGACAAGCAGGGGTCCCTAATGCCCCACATTGCGGAGTCCTGGCAGAAGGCCTCTGCAGCTGCAAAAAGATAAAACCCACTTGGAAAATAAAGCAGCAGCATAAGGACTTTAATTACAGAGTTGTCAGCTTCAAGAAACATGGTTATGGGGTAGCATGGAGATAAAATATTTTGGTTCTTAGAACAATGTATATTCCTTGGTAAACTTTTGTGGTTTTGTTTGTTTTAGAGAGAGTGTGCCGCAAGGGGATTGGGGAGGAGGAGGGAGGGAGAGGGAGAACCCTTAGCATCCTCCATGCCTAGCGCAGAGCCCGGCATGAGGCTCGATCTCACTACCCGAGCCAAAATCAAGAGTTGGACGCTTAACTGGCTGAGCCACCCAGGCACTCCTGAAAATAGATCTTTTTCACATTGTTTTGTAGATGATCTGATGAATCATTTCCTGGTGTTTTTAAAAAATATTTATTTATTTATTTATTTATTTATTTATTTATTTAT
>NC_048218.1:117929043-117931453 GCF_002007445.2 Ailuropoda melanoleuca | reverse complement strand
AGAGCACTTAGGTGTTGAATCTTGCCAACAGAGAGTAATTTGAATTAGGAACTCAAAATCATGATACTTCTATCTCAATTCTCAGGCTGAGGGGAGTGTGTCTGTGTGTGTGTGCGCACGTAGAATTTGAGGAAAGAGGCTTATAGAGGTTCACGTCTTATGCCTTTTTTTCTAACCTGAGAAATAGGATGCTGCAGGGGCTTAGGTTTCAAAGTACAAGTGCTTGCTTGTAAGCATAGCTGTGAAGGGGAAGCATTTTATCAAATTCAGCTCTTGAAAGAGGATCCATTCACCAAATGTTTATCCCTGTACCTGCTTTCCTTCAAGTGTACGTTTGCCAGAATTGGATGGACTCCCCGAGGATGCCTTCAGCTTGAACTGTGCCCGAGGCAGCTCTAGTTACAGTCAGGGGCAAAGCCCAGAGGGAGGGACACAGGAAACATCATGGCAGCAAGGGNAAAACATCATGGCAGCAAGGGCAGGAGAGCAGCGGGGAGGTAACAGTCTCATTTCTCTGAAGCTGCAAATATCTGCCATCTCTGTTCTCCAGCCCTCCATAGCCACATCCTGCCCTCCTTCAGGGGTGCTCATAAGTAGGCAGGCGAGCAGGGGGCATTCCCACTTGAGACCTGCATCTTCTAGAATTTGACCATTGCAAGGCGTCTTTCAGTAGAATTAGGAGTGGAAATGCAATGGCCATTTGACCAGTACCATGCTGCAGATGTCATGGGGACCTGAAGCAGACCTTAGCACAGCACCATTGACAGCAGGGAGTGACCTTCTCGTTGGGCCTGAGAGCTGCCCTCAACCTGCCAGGAGGAGGAGCAGAGTTCCTCTAGGCCCAGCAGAAGCTNTCCAGCAGAAGCTTGAGCTTGTCCAGTCTGGGGCTCACACAATGGAAGCTTTGAGGGAATAGCCTCTGTGTGGTGACCTGGGACACACATATCTGTGTGCACATATATGTGAGCAAGAGAGAAGTGTCACAGAACAGTTCTTACAGGTGATGCTCTCTGATGTTTTTAAATCAATCTTCACCTTTATAAAATGGTTGTCACAGCCTACCAACTTGATGTCACAGTCCACTATGGGTCACAGTCATTGAAAGATACCGTTCTGATGTACAGTATTGTGCTGGCATTGATAGTTCTTTCCAAATGAGCATCATACTTTCGCCTCATATTGCATCTTACTGTATGATTTCTATCTTTTATGATGAAGCTATCTGCTAATTGTAGAGAGGTATTGACATACAGTGGTGTAGGCATTTCGGGGAATCTTTGTGGTCAGTGTACAGGTCCATGTTAGAGAACCCTACACGCATCATTAAAGAGCGGTTGCTGAACTTCTATCTGCAGGCTCTGTCCCAGGGTCCCGCTGCCATGTGCCTGAGGATTCTATGCTTGGTTAACATTGTCTCAGTTCCTGTGGTCTTCCTGAGTATCCCTCCTCTCCCTCCCACTTCCTCGGGCCTTGATTTGCCCTCTGGGGATGGCTCTCACCACATTAAACTTCACCCGCTACATTTTCTCAGCCTCTCTTGCTAGTTCTCACACATCCCTTCACTGCCTTGCTTCTCTCTCTTCCAGTTGGTTCATTCACGTGAGCTAAGCGGTTGTGGAGTCACTGTGAATGAACCCAGTCAGTTCACACCATCACTGATGGCTTGGGCCGTAGCCACGTGTAAAAGCAGGGCCGAGGGAGAGTAGGCAAACCAAGTGGGGACAAAGAAGTTACCTTGGGTCATGGAAGACTCCATATTAGCCGAGAGACAGTGTCTGTGCCACACACTTCCTTGAAATGCTGGCGGGGTCCATTCTCGGCTTTAGCAGATAGTGTCCTGGACTGAAAGGAGGCATAATATCCCTAATGCCTTGTTTTCTGAGCTTATTTCAAACATTAGCTAATAATACTTCCCTTGTGTGTGCATGCTCTGGGTGTTCAGTGAGACAGTGGGAGAGCACCTGACCTGGTATCTAGAATGTAAGAAGTGCTCGCATCCTCTACCCTTTGTTCTTGTTTGTATTAGTATTCTATTGCTATATGATAAATTACTACAAAGTTAGCAGATTAAAACTACATATATTTATTATCTTATAATTCTTATAGATCACAAGTCTGGGCACAGCATCCACTAGTGGGTCCTGCACGCTGGTTCTCACAAAGCTGAAATCAGGAGTTGCTGGGTTGTGTCCTCAGCTGGGACTTGGGTTCTCCTGCAAGTTCCTGCAGGTTGTTGGCAGAAGTCAGTTCCTGTGGTTGTCAGGCTGAATTCCCTTGCTGGCCGGTTGGGGGTTGCACCCAGAGTCTGGATGCAGAGCCCTCTCACAGCACAGCAGCTGCTTGTTAAAGCCAGCAGGGGTGTCTTCGTTACACACCACCCCATGGAGCATTCCCTGATTGTGGCGTGGCC
>NC_048218.1:117869290-117922111 GCF_002007445.2 Ailuropoda melanoleuca | reverse complement strand
ATTTATGTGACAGAGGTAGAGACAGCCAGCGAGAGAGGGAACACAGCAAGGGGAGTGGGAGAGGAAGAAGCAGGCTCCCAGTGGAGGAGTCTGATGTGGGACTCGATCCTGGAATGCCGGGATCACGCCCTGAGCCAAAGGCAGACGTTTAACGACTGTGCTACCCAGGCGCCCCAAAAATCATGATACTTCTGTCTCGATTCTCAGGCTGAGGGGAGTGTGTCTGTGTGTGTGCGCGCACGTAGAATTTGAGAAAAGAGGCTTATAGAGGTTCACGTCTTACGCCTTTTTTTCTAACCTGGGAAATAGGATGCTGCAGGGGCTTAGGGTTCAAAGTACAAGTGCTTGCTTGTAAGCATAGCTGTGAAGGGGAAGCATTTTATCAAATTCAGCTCTTGAAAGAGGATCCATTCACCAAATGTTTTTCCCTGTACCTGTTTTCCTTCAAGTGTATGTTTGCCAGAATTGGATGGACTCCCCGAGGATGCCTTCAGCTTGAACTGTGCCCGAGGCAGCTCTAGTTACAGTCAGGGGCAAAGCCCAGAGGGAGGGACACAGGAAACATCATGGCAGCAAGGGCAGGGGAGCAGCGGGGAGGTAACAGTCTCATTTCTCTGATGCTGCAAATATCCGCCATCTCTGTTCTCCAGCCCTCCATAGCCACGTCCTGCCCTCCTTCAGGGGTGCTCATAAGTAGGCAGGCGAGCAGGGGGCATTCCCACTTGAGACCTGCATCTTCTAGAATTTGACCATTGCAAGGCGTCTTTCAGTAGAATTAGGAGTGGAAATGCAATGGCCATTTGACCGGTACCATGCGGCAGATGTCATGGGGGACCTGAAGCAGACCTTAGCACAGCACCGTTGACAGCAGGGAGTGACCTTCTCGTTGGGCCTGAGAGCTGCCCTCAACCTGCCAGGAGGAGGAGCAGAGTTCCTCTAGGCCCAGCAGAAGCTTGAGCTTGTCCCGTCTGGGGCTCACACAACGGAAGCTTTGAGGGAATAGCCTCTGTGTGGCGACCTGGGACACACATATCTGTGTGCAAGTATAGGTGAGCAAGAGAGAAGTGTCACAGAACAGTTCTTACAGGTGATGCTCTCTGATGTTTTTAAATCAATCTTCAACCTTTACAAAATGGTTGTCACAGCCTACCAACTTGATGTCACAGTCCACTATGGGTCACAGTCATTGAAAGACACCCTTCTGATGTACAGTATTGTGCAGGCATTGGTAGTTCTTTCCAAATGAACAATAGTTCTTTCCAAATGAGCATCATACTTTCGCCTCATATTGCATCTTACTGTATGATTTCTATCTTTTATGATGAAGCTATCTGCTAATTGTAGAGAGGTATTGACATACGGTGGTGTAGGCATTTCGGGGAATCTTTGTGGTCAGTGTACAGGTCCATGTTAGAGAACCCCTACACACATTATTAAAGAGCGGTTGCTGAACTTCTATCTGCAGGCTCCGTCCCAGGGTCCCGCTGCCTTGTGCCTGAGGGTTCTATGCTTGGTTAACATTGTCTCAGTTCCTGTGGTGTTGCTGAGTATTCCTCCTCTCCCTCCCACTTCCTTGGGCCTTGATTTGCTCTCTGGGGATGGCTCTCACCACATTAAACTTCACCTTCACCTGCTACATTTTCTCAGCCTCTCTTGCTAGTTCTCACACATCCCTTCACTGCCTTGCTTCTCTGTCTCTTCCAGTTGGTTCATTCACGTGAGCTAAGCGGTTGTGGAGTCACTGTGAATGAACCCAGTCAGTTCACACCATCACTGATGGCTTGGGCCGTAGCCGTGTGTAAAAGCAGGGCTGAGGGAGAGTAGGCAAACCAAGTGGGGACAAAGAAGTTACCTTGGGTCATGGAAGACTCCGTATTAGCCGAGAGACAGTGTCTGTGCCACACACTTCCTTGAAATGCTGGCCGGGTCCATTCTCGGCTTTANCTTCTTGGCTTTAGCAGATAGTGTCCAGGACTGAAAGGAGGCATAATATCCCTAATGCCTTGTTTTCTGAGCTTATTTCAAGCATTAGCTAATAATACTTCCCTTGTGTGTGCATGCTCTGGGAGTTCAGTGAGACAGTGGGAGAGCACCTGACCTGGTATCTAGAATGTAAGAAGTGCTCGCATCCTCTACCCTTTGTTCTTGTTTGTATTAGTATTCTATTGCTATATGATAAATTACTACAAAGTTAGCAGATTAAAACTACATATATTTATTATCTTATAATTCTTATAGATCACAAGTCTGGGTACAGCATCCACTAGTGGGTCCTGCACGCTGGTTCTCACAAAGCTGAAATCAGGAGTTGCTGGGTTGTGTCCTCAGCTGGGACTTGGGTTCTCCTGCAAGTTCCTGCAGGTTGTTGGCAGAAGTCAGTTCCTGTGGTTGTCAGGCTGAATTCCCTTGCTGGCCGGTTGGGGGTTGCACCCAGAGTCTGGATGCAGAGCCCTCTCACAGCACAGCAGCTGCTTGTTAAAGCCAGCAGGGGTGTCTTCGTTACACACCACCCCATGGAGCATTCCCTGATTGTGGCGTGGCTGTTCCACCATATTCACGGGACCCTCTGCACTCAAGGAGAGAGGATCGTGCAGGGCATGTACACCAAAGGGCGGGGATGTTGGGGCCATCTTTGAATCCTGCCCATCACATTATCACATTTATCTTGAATCTAACATAATTGCTGAGGATTCTTTTCTTTACAGATTCATAATAGAAAATAGTTTAATCTCCTTTGTTTACTGTTACTTGTTTGAACTCCACCTACCCTAAAAGCAGGAGGTCCTATTTCTCCCTCCAGTGCTGCAGTCTTCTCCCACACGGATGTGTGGGCGTACACACACACACACACACACACACACACACACACACTGGTTACCTGAGACCACTGGGACTCATTGAGGAGGACGGCACCAGGGACTTGCTGTGCACAGCGCTGGGCATCCCGTGAGCAGATTGTGCTGTCCAGGAGCTGTTGGGTCCTTGCTGGCCCAGCCCTGGCCCGGATTCCCTGCTCACCCCACCCCAGTCCCCTGCACTAGGCACTTCCTCTCGCAGTCTGTGCTTGGCCGCTCTTTTCCACAAGGCAGCCCCCATGTCTGCAGCTAGGGCTGCGGCCAGCACTGCTACACCAACACGGAGGTCCTCGTGCCAGCCTGGGGCATTGCCAGGCTGCATTTCTGCGTGGAGTCTGCTCAGATGTCACCTCTGTGAGTCCTCTCTGAACAGCCTGTTAAACTTGTATTACCTACCACCCCCTCTAGCTTGCTTTCAACCTGCCAGCTTCTGCTTTTTTTTTCACCTATTTGCCATCTAACACAGTTCGCATTTTTCTTGCTTGTGTATCTTTCTCTTCTAGAAAGAAAGCTCCTCCAGGGCAGGACTTCTGTCCGGCTTTTCATTGGTCACCCCCAGGATCCAGCACAGAAACACGTTCCTAGTACCGTGATGGCTTTTTGATGGATGCATAGGTTGTAAGAACCAGCAGCGTTTTTAAATTTTGTAACTCAGGTATAATTCATACAGTGTTCTATTCGTTCCAGGTGTACAGTCTAATGATTCAGCAGTTCCACACATTACTCAGTGCTCATCAGAATAACGTACTCGTCATCTCCACCACCTGCCCCCAGCCCCCTGCCTACCTCCTCTCTGGCGACCACCAGTCTGTTCTCCGTAGTTAAGAGTCTGTTTTGTGTTTGTCTCTTGTTTTCTTTGTTCGACTAGCAGCATTTTTAAGTACACACTTCAGTGCTCTGCTACTTGTTGGTTGACTAAAGCAAGTTAAACAGATGACCTTCTGTCACCAACTTACGGGAGCATCTCACGGAAATCATAGCAAGTTCCACCACGTACGTACACGTTTGTGCCTGTGCACTGCGGGAGGACTGGGCGTGAACGTGTCTGCATCGTGTGGAGAGCGTGTGTGTGTGGTTCTGCTTCTGGTTCTGGTGGTGGTGGTGGCTCAGCAGGAGTCTCTCAGCTCAGTTTGTCCTTGAAATGACAGAGGGTTTAGCTGCAGTTTGGTGCCGGGTATTTAGAAAGATAGACACAAGCCCTGGGAGCCAACCAAGGAGAAATGGCATTGGAGCTCAGGTTTGCTGGGTTTCACTTAATTCATAACTCTCCATCTTAACTAGTTTTCATGAAGATTTCCTACGGAGCTATTTTCTATACATTTTTCTTCATAAAACAAGCCAATTTGTACTGGAATTATCTACAAATCCAGTGTCCAAGATCCTGTATCAAACTGTATATTTCTCCCAGCTATTTTCTTTTAAGAGAAGAAAACTGGCAGGAACCTGGATCACAAGATCATTAATGTTACTGAGAAACAGCCCACCCTGCTCCCTTCCCCCACCTGCCCCCATGTGGACTTGAGTCACTGTGGTAAGAGTTTCTCTATAAACACCAACGCGCAGAACCAAGGGACTTAGCTTCCATCGTAGGCCCTCTTTTCCAAAAACAGGTGGGGGGCTGGAATGTTAAAGTCTGCACTGAGTCCCGAGGGCCTTGGACAGGCAGCAATTCCAGGAGAGGCACAGCCCTTGAGCACCCCTGGGCCCTGCAGAGTTCCCAGCCTCAGGCACTGTGGAGGAGGCAGGGGCAGCAAGAGCAAGGACAGTCCCATCAGCAGACTGTATAAGGATGATGAACTTCGAGCAGCACTGTTAAGGGTTCCTGCCCTGCCACCCATTTTACTGGGAAACTGCGAAAACTCAGTTATGGGAAACTGTGGCTCACAGAGGTTGAGTCACTTGTGAGAAGTCGCACAGCCATGACGTGGCCAGACCAGGACTAACCCTCCTATATCATCTGATGTCCTAACCTCTGCTTTTAACCTCACTGGACTTGCTGGTACATCCGGCCATCCTCTGACCCTCGTCCGGGATCGGGCACCGAGCAGGCCCTGCGGCACACGGACACGGGTCTGTGGTTGCAGGGCTGATGGGTTTCGTGCGGGTCTTCGGTCCCAGGCAGCCTGTGTGGACCAGCACAGGGAGGGGCACAGTAAACGTGGCACTTTGAGTGACGCCGACTGCGTCTACCTCCGTACTTTCTGTGTGGGCGTCAGACTGACAGCGGTCAGTTCCCTCAGGCTGTGATGCAGCCGGGCCAGTCCCGTCCTTTGCCCGGAAATCAGCCCGGACCTCCTGCCTGCTTCGGTATTCCTTCCGGGACACTGACCAGCCTCTGCCCCTCTCTCCTGCAGATGCCGCCCTTACGAGGACTGCTGTGGCTCCAGGTGCTGCGTGCGGGCCCTCTCCATACAGAGGCTGTGGTATTTTTGGTAGGTCACAAGTCTTCCTGCTCTCTACCACCCACTGCCCAGGGGCTCTGACACCCTCGCGTCACCGTGCCCTGAGGTCTCGGTGTCAGGGACAGCCTCGGTCAAGAGAACAGGCGTGTTCGGGTGGGCTTCCTCACAGAGTTCGCAGAAAGCTCGCTCCCGTTTTCACGGGCTGTGGCTGAGAGAGGAGTGAATGTTTTGGAGGGTGGGCGGGGTGACAGGTTGTCCCTCAGCAGCTGCTTCGCCAGGTTCTGAGGTGGAACTGACGGCGATTGTCTGAAAGACCCAGAATTAGCAAATCTTGCTATAAAGCCCCTGCTGCCCAAAAGTCGTTCCCATTCACGTTGTGTCAGCTGAACCCTAACTTCCAGGACAGACAGCCTGCTGACAATCTTCCAGCTCTGCGGAGGGAAATCGGACTTGTCTGGTCTGTCGACTCTGCCTGAGGAGGGATCCTGGGAGCACTGCTGACAGCGCATCCTAAAGGACAGACATGCACGCGCCACCAGCAGCAGGAACCCCCTCCCACCTCTCCCCTGCCTCACTGCAGTGGGAGTGTCAGCCGGGCAGGCACTTCTTGCACCCTCCCACCTCTCCCCTGCCCCACTGCAGTGGGCGTGTCATCTGGGCAGAGCCCACAAAGCTTTATGACTTTTGGATCCTGACATTACCAGCTTCCAGAGACTTTAAGGCTTTTACTGAGCGTATTACAGCAGCCAATTGGTGCTCCTTTCTGACAGGTTGTTCCCAATTTTTGATTAGGGAAAAGAGCAGTAAGTGGGGATTCCACAGGTCATGTCTTTGAGAGGAGAGGCTGCTGTGGTATCACTGTCTTCAGCTCCTTGATGGGGCATTGGCCATTTGGGGGCTCAGCTCACCTGTCACATCTGGCCCCTTCCTCGGGGCTGGCTTGACCTCCCCTGTCTTGATGTCAGTACTTCTGGCGAGGCAGCCAAGTGCCGTGTTGCTGCCTCAAACTCTGTCATAGGAGGTTTGTTTGTTTTTATCCCAAGATTCTCTAAATGTACACATCTCTGGGTGCACTTAGGGTGCAGTGGACCAGTACCAAGCAGGGACAGGAGAACCAGGAGGGGTGGCATTTCAGTGCTCTGCCTCACTTCATGCATACTCCCCTCAGAATTCTCCTCCATGGGGCCTTGTACTAGAAGGAGACAGGACTGTCTGGGCAAGAATCCTGAAATAGGAAGTTATGCTAGGTTGCCTGAAGCACCAGATGTTCCTAAAAATGAAAAAAACTTGTCAAAGTTGAGGTATTATGTGATTTTTTTTGAAAAATTGAGAGCCCAGGGGGCACCTGGGTGGCTCATTCAGTTAATCATCTATTGATTTCAGCTCAGGTCATGATCTCAGGGTCGTGAGATCGAGCTCCATGCTGGGCTCTGTGCTGGACATGGGGACTGCTTGGGATTCTCTCTCTCTTTCTCTCCCTCTGCCCCCCCCCCCACTCCCGCACTGGCTTGTTCTCTCGAAGAAAAAAAAATGAAAAAATCGAGAGTCCAGGAAAAACGTGAGGGCCTAGAAGCTAGAGCATCTCCTGTTGGCTTTCCCAGGAAGCTTTACCCAAACCCGCAGTCAGGTGCCATTGAGGTCTGGGCCAGGGTCACTTGTCAGAGTTGGGGCACCTAGTAAGATAGCATGCAGTGAGTTAGTGGGATCCGTGCACACAGACATCGTGTGAGTGCCGTCACACGAGGGGTGCCAGGTGCCAGAAGGTGTGGTCAGGTTGTTGTGTTGAGATTCTGACAGCAGGTTCTGAAGTGAGGATGTAGCGAGATAACACCTCAAGGTGTAATTTTGAGGGGCCCCAGCTGAAGTCAAAGGACGCCTGGTTTCTTTCTGCTCAGTGCGTTCCTTCTCTCAGTAAACATAAACACAAAAGTGTCTGGTACGCACCAGGGCCCCATGGAGAGGCACTTGCAGTAGTCAGGGTCCTGAAAGAGACAGATGTCTAAATACGTAAATTACATGTGTAGAGTTTTGTTTTTAAAGATTTATTTATTTTATTTATTTGAGAGAGAGAGAGGAAGAGAGCATAAGCAGGGAGGAGCTGCAGAGGGAGAAGAGGAAGCAGACTCCCCATTGAGCAGGGAACCCCACTCCGGGCTCAATCCCTGGACCCCGGGATCACGACCTGAGCCGAAGGCAGGCTGAGCCACCGAGGTGCCCCTATATGTGGAGAGTTTTAAACCAGTGTTCTGGAAACAAGGTAGAGCCTCTGATGCCAGACAAGTTGGGGAAAGCTCAGAGATGGTATTCTGTGCAGAGGCCAGCACATTAGACACATAAGAAGAGCTGATGTAGTGGGAGAGTGGCAGGAAACTCATGCGGGAGGCAGGTGTTTGGGAGAGAGGGACAGGGGATGGAAATATGGAGCTGGACATGGAGGGAAGGAAGGGCTGCTCTCCAACCTGGGTCCCACCTTGTTTTTGAAGAAGTCTGTCTCCTTCCCATAGAACAAAGGTTTTGGAGGAAAATGCTTTCAAAAGTCCCTGCCAGTTTTAAACTCTTCAGTAATCTTTAACCAGCACTGTCTGAATGAAATCATTAGGATTGGGAGAGCTAGACCGGTGGCGCCCCTGCTGGAGCTGGAAAGCACGTTCGGAAGGAGTGAAGCCTGGCAGGGCTGGCGCTGTGCCTGAGCGCAGCTGCCTGGGCTCCAGCTTGGGGGATCCGCCTGCTCCTGCGTCTGCACAGGAGTTCCACCGCTGCCTGGGACGTGCATTCAGGGAGAGGGCCAAGTGCTGGGGGGAGTGCAGAAAGGGCACTTGAACAAACCAGCTTACTTTTGATACTAGAAAAGGCAGAAACTGCCTCTCTTAATCTCTGGAAAGCTCCCCAAACCTGCTCAGCAATCCATCTTTATACTTCAAAGGACTGCCTTTCATACTGTTCCACTGCTTTTCCCTAACTGAGGTCCTGCTTTCTCTTTCCTTGTTCCTCTAATCTCATTTCCCTGCCCCGTATCAGTTTCTCTCTTGAAATAAGTTCTTTTAGACTAATATTTCCATGAGGAATTGATACCGAAGCTGGCAGGTGGTCTCCTGCCGTATGACTTTGTTCTGTCCCTGCCTTGTACTTACTTGCTATCAGTCTCAAGTATGAGGTGCAATGCCATTCTTACTTGGCTAGGAGAACAATGATTCCGTTTGATAGAGTAATCCACATTTCATTTTATCTCATGAAAGACACCCATATCTCAGAAGTCTTGTGCATTTTCCTGTCCAGGGAGCCCGGTCTCTTGAGTGAGTGGTAGTGGTATTTGAAAGGGTAAACCCTTATACACGCCAGCCTCTCTGTGCTTTGTATTTCTGCTCAGCTACTTACAGTTGGACTCACTGTTGAATATGAGATTATAATTGAGTCCACCCGAGGGAAATTAGTTTTAAGAGCTGACACAGTTTGTGTCAGCATCTCGGTGCTGAGATGCCAGGCCCCTGCACAGTGGGGACTCGTTAGCTCCCCAAGACTGTAGCCCACAGCCGTCCTCCGGGGCCTCTTGCTTACCCAGGTTCCTGCCTGAGCACAGGTGCTGTTCTTTCCATGGAGAACGTGCCTTCCCTCCTCTTCAACTTGCCTGTTTCTTTCCATCCTTCAGAACTCAGCTCAGATGTCGAAGGGAAAGAAGTTTTTCTGATTGCCTCACTATAACATATATCCTTGTTTAAAACCTCTTGTTGCACTGACTTGTACACTTAAAAATGGTGAAAATGGTCAGTTTTATGTCATGTATATTTTACCACACACACACACACACACACACACACACACACACACACACACACACCTCTGATTGCACCTTCATTTTTCTTTCTTAGCACTTACCAGAGTTGTAAATCACTGATCTGTAAGTTAGTTGTTTGCTGTTGCCTACTCTACTTAGAACTCGGGTTTAATGGGTGGGGATGGACCTCACCTTACTGTCTGTAACGCACAACATGGTGCTGGGAGCAGAGCAGCAGCTTGAAAACTGTTGAATGAATAATGAATTAGAAGACAGATCAGAAAGCCACAATTTCAGCCCTTTCCTGAGTCATTTCCCATCTTGTGCCTCTGATCTTTCTTCCTCCTCCATGTTCCAAGGTTGTCCACTAAATACTTATTGATTGACTGATGGACTTACACTTCACATCATCTTAATACTCTTAAAGTCTTCATCGTCTGCTTTCTTCTTACATTTCATGTATGTGTGGTCAGGTGCCTTTAACTGTGACACATTGGGCTCTGCGGCATGGTCCTCTTTCAGGAGGCTGTAAGCTGCCCACATGGTGTGGGTATATTGGCAGAGGTTCTGGAAGATTCCATGCGTCCCATAATAATGTCCGGTCAGAGACAGGCAAGAATTTCCCAGCTATGTCTGTGCAGCACAGATGGCTCCTCTCAGAAACACTTCCCTTGTTTCTAGAAAGACAAGGTACAGCATGAATGTGAGGTGGGAAGAAGCCGTTTGTCCCTCCATCAGTCACTCTGGAATACCATCAATGGGCAGCCTCTGGGAATTCCTGGATGGGTTGGACAAAGATCCTGCTATTAAAGCAGCCAGGTCTACTGTTTGTTAGACTTTAAGGTTGCGGTAGGAGAATGTTAGCCATACTTAGAGATTTCACATTGGCAGCTTCTTTATTGACTGTGAGTATTTTCTCTAGTTCTGTAGTTTTTCTGTAATTAAGGTGAGCTTTAGGAAGGCCACCATTTAAAA
Source organism: Ailuropoda melanoleuca (assembly GCF_002007445.2). Taxonomy (NCBI): domain Eukaryota; kingdom Metazoa; phylum Chordata; class Mammalia; order Carnivora; family Ursidae; genus Ailuropoda; species Ailuropoda melanoleuca. The sequence goes on along the minus strand of NC_048218.1, from coordinate 117,912,107 downwards.
TTTCTTAGTGAGTGTTCATGTAATGGTGGAGAGAAAACTGCTGGGAAGGATAACTGTGCTTACCCTTGCTGCTTTCCTGGTGAAGACTGGAAAGTGGGGAACACGGACAGTGCGGCCAAGCTGGATCAGCCGTGGCTTGTGTTCAGACGGCACTGAGAAGGCCTCTCCAGTTTTTTTTTTTTTTTAACTTTTTTTATTATATTATGTTAGTCACCATACAGTACCTCTCCAGTTTTGACTAAAATTATTGAGTTGAGGTCAGAGCCACGGACAGGAGGTGATGGCACAGCCCTTTGGAGCATTCTGAGACAGAAAGCTCACTCAGAGAGCGTCTTTCCCCCGGGGGTCCTCCACCCAAGCATGTCCTGGCAGAAGTGTCAGGGGAAGGCCAGCCTGAGGAGCCCGGCGCTGAGCCCCTAGGACCCCTGCGCCCGCGCGTCCTGTTGGCGATGCCCGCGTCCGAGGCCTCCAAGCCCGCCCGGCCACCTCACCACTGTGCTCTCCTGCAGGTTCCTCCTCATGATGGGGGTGCTCTTCTGCTGTGGGGCCGGCTTCTTTATCCGGAGGCGCATGTACCCCCCACCGCTGATCGAGGAGCCTGCGTTCAACGTGTCCTACACCAGGCAGCCGCCGAACCCCGCTCCAGGTCAGCCCACTCTCTGTGCTTGTCTGTCCTGTCTGCGGTATTTGTGTCCCCTGTAAGCTGGTGAGGTCCCTGCTACCACATACACACCGGGGGGAGAAATTCGGGCCGTGTGTATGCACTTCGGTCCTGGTGACCAGCCTTCCGGCGCGTTCCTGCTGATGAGAAGTGCAGTGCCGGCTGGATTGTGCTCGTGTCCCTCGTACTCTTACCTGGGTAGTCGGGCACCCCTTATGGGTGTCTGTACCGTTCATGTGTGCGTACCGTTTGCTCTTTTTCCTTAAGAATTACGTATAAATTTCTGTGTACAGACAGTGGTGTCCCTGTTCTCATAATACGTCTGGACTAAACGCTAGTTATGCTGCTCCATGGTGATTTGCTTGGGTATCCTGTCCTCGCCATCCTCTGTGTCCTCTTGTTCTTTATTCGTGGGCTCACCAAGTGCGTGTGCAGTTTACTAGTGTTCTGCACACTTACAGCGCTGTCGGAGACGTTTCTGCACGTGTTACATTGGCCTAGTTAGGGAACATTACCCAAAGTGATGCCACCCAGTCAGAAAATTAGTGGTTTCTTAATTCTTACACAATTGCTTTAACTATCTAAAACTCGCAGGTACGACGGTGGGTGAATTCAGGCTTCGCTGGGGACCCATGGCTTCCCTATTTTTGACATTGTGCGTGAGATGCATCCCTTCCCTTTGCGGGAACCTTGTGAGGAGGACGGGATGGGGGGTGGTTAGGCGTTGCGCGCTCGAGCTCCCATCTTTTGGCCGCCGGGTGCCGGGCGGCTGGCGGGCATCGCAGGCACCACCTGCGGAGTGGAGGCAGGGATTCTCCGTGGATCGCATACCACGAGGATGCGGAACTCTGGGAGTGGCTCCTGCCGTGGGGTTAAGGCCTGGAGCTGTGCTACGCAGTGTAGGCTTGATGGGTAACAGCACCGTTAGCTTAAAATTTTGTGCAGAGGGTAGATCTTACATTAAGTGTTCTTATCATAGTAATAACAAATTTGGAGGTAAGGAATAGATTTATGGCATATATTGTAGTGATGACCTCACGATATATATTTATCCTCAAACTCACCAAGTTGTATACATTAAATATGTTCAGCTTTTTGTATGTCAGGCATAACTCAAAAAACCGGTTTAAAAAAAAAATTAGGGGGATTTAGTGTAAAAAGTTTTCTCTCTCCTGTTCACATGAGGACGTGCTGTTCTCGAGATGCAAAGGGAGTGGAGATAGACATTTGTTGATTAGTTCTTTTACACCAGATACTCCCCAGTTTTTTTTAAAGAATCATCTTTATTATTTTTTTAAATGTTACTAAAAGATCTGAATATGGATTTTCCTTAACAGTTCAGAGGTTGCTGTATTTAAACTTTCAATCAGGGTAGTATGACTTTTCACGTGTAAGTGGATTTTTATTCTTTCATATTTGGAAATATTTGAGTAGCTTCAAATTTACTCCCTAGCATAGGGTGAGGTGCAAATTTTCAGTTAAAATTGGGGAGGGCGCAAGATTAGATTTCATCTGGATTAATTTGAGTCAGTCCTTTGATTTTTTTTTTTTTTTCTTTTCCAAGAATGAAACAGTAGATCAGAGAAATCTGATCAGGGTCAAAGACTTACAAATTTCCTCTTTTTTTTTCCGTTATCACTATGTCAATTTGTAGTGCAGGGAAAAGCAGTCCATGTCCCACGTGGCTGCAGATGCAAGATGCCACATGTCCTTTGTCCACGGTGCTGGCCAAGCGTCAGGTCTGTCGTCCCTTTACTGTCAGGGTCACTGCAGTGACCAGGGGGAGCTCCCAGCTGCCTGCCATGTAGTTCCCCTTGAATGTCTGTGGCATCTCAGTCCCCTTGTCAACCACACCCAGTAAATAGGTGTCAGATCCTACCATGTCGTATTTCAGACTCTTACCCCTGAGCAATGGCTGCTGAAAGTCCCCAGTTGCTGGAATCTTCCAGCTCATTGTCTACCACAGTGCCACCAGGAAGTGCTTTATAAAAAAAGTTACAAAGCACCTAGGTCATGTTATTCTTCTGCTTTAAAGTTCTCTGCCAGCTCACTTGGCTCCCAGCAGGCCCACACTCCTTAGCCAAGGACTCCGAAGCCTTTACAAGCCCATCCCTCCACCCATGGCCTTGCTTCTGCTCGGTGCCCTGTGTGAGCTACCTGCTCTCTCAAGTCCCCCCATCTCAGGAGACCCCTGCCATGCAGTCCAGCTGCCTGGAAAATGCCCTCTTAGCGAAATTGTCCCAGGCCATATCCCCTCATTGCCTTTCTCTCCTGGGTGCTTTGCCAGGTGCTTTAACAGCATTGATTGTGGTGAGTTTTAATCCCTTTGTGTATCCTTCTGACCCCCTGCTGAGCCCGTGCTTCAGTAGGATTTCCATCTCAGGCACCAGGCAGACTCCTGTCTGCCAGCTGAGTGAACTGGTCAGCCTGGGGTCGGGATTTACTGTGGCCACACTCAGAACCTGGAGACCTGGCCTGCGTCCGTTGCTCACTCGGCCTGTGTACACTGCACAGCTGCGAAGCCGTGGCAGGTACGTGGGACACCGTGGCGCGGCCTGGGTTCCAGACCTCACTCACCCGCTCGTGCATTGCGTACTTCGCACAACTTTGTGACTGTGTAGTCACCAGCCATGGTGAGAGCTGTGCCGGACAACTTCAGGATGCGGGGAAGCCATGCGTGTGGGAAGCCATCTGCTGTACAGGTAGATGGGAGTGAATGTTTAAGTGGGGATGAGCAGGGAAGGAGTGAGGGACCGGGGATGGGCAGAGAGGCCCCTGTGGTCGTAATTTCCCACCAGCCTTTAACACACTCACCACGTCTCTGGAGCTGCAGAGCTGCAAACAGCTGTTGTCCTTCCTGTGACTACAACACCCACCTCAGGGCGAATCGAGGGCAGAAAAGCACCCAGTAAAAAGTTGTCCCTTTGTGGACGGCGAAAGAAGACCAGAAGCGCCAGTGAGCAGCTGCTGGGGATGAAGACAGCCTCTCAAACCCTCGGGCAGTGTGGTGTGGCCCGTTCTACCTTGTGGCTGGAGGCATTCAGAGAAGTGGGTGCCGTTGTCCTCCAAGACCTCTCATGATGCATTTGCACTGGAGCTGCGTGAAAGAGCCCATTCACCACCTGCTGAGACGCACTGATTTAGGGGTTCCCACCTCTCTGCACTGAGTCATCACCATCTTCCTTCCATTTGTGCACGTCATAGAGGCCTGGAGCGGTATGAAACAGTCAATCCCAGAATATACCAGAGTATCACAAGAATTGGGTTTGCTTTGTTCCATGAGAATTGGGCTTGCTTTGTTCCACGTGCGTGGGCAGTTTCCATAATTTCACTACGAAATCGAGGTCTGTGTCATTTGCTCACAGCACTGAGTTCGGAAGCTTGGAAGTGCTTCGATTTGATTCTTTAGAACTAGTCATAAAAAAAAAAAAATAGGGCCTGTTGGCTTTTTAGTGATTCCGGTGTGGATACCCGTCCCATCCTGTTGGTGGCATTCATCTGCTCTGCGGCAGTTTGTTGAGATCCTGTAACGCTCAGGCCGCAGTGCCCGTGGGGATGTGCAGTGGAAGAGGAAGCCCGTGCATGCAGAACTCGGCAGTCTAGGAGGAGAAACTTGGTGCACTGACATTACATGGTAGGGTCACAGGGTAAATACTATGCCCTGGAATATGCTCAGAGCTCAGGAAAACAGTGTCTTCGTGAAACACAGGACAGTGTTCGTGGATTTGCTGGGTGGCTCCATTTCTCTTCTGTTGACCTGGGGGAGGGGAAGTGGATTCTGGTGAGCGTTGCTTATTCCTGATGAAGAAAAAGCAGAAGGTTTTAGAGAACCCACACTCAGGCACAGGAGAACAGGGGGAGGATAGCAGCTCATACCGTGGTATGCATGGGGGCACACAGCAGTGGTCCAGCTGGGACCAGCATCCTCATCCAGTGTGGCTGAGTGAAGAAAAGCAGACCTACACGTTGCAGAGACGCTCCTAACTGGGGCAAGGGGAGGACTGTGGCAGCATCCTGGTTTTAGGGGACCGATGCAGGTTGGAGCAAGACCTGGGGAAGAGACTGACAAACTAGGTACACAATTGAAGTTCAGAGATAGGGCTCCAAAAGAAACAGTGGCGGAAGCACAAGGCCTACCATTAGTTCATTTGGGCTTCAAGCTGGGTGAGGGGTCTTGCAGAAGCTGTGGTTTGGGGAACAGAGGCACCTGGATAGAGGGTTAGGAGGCCTCAGGTCTATGAGATCACGGTGGCCACTGTCTTTTCTGAGCCTAGGCTCTTTATCTGCAAAATGGAATCATATGAAGAAAAGCACTCCTCGTTTTAGTTAGTCTTTATATATGGAGGTGGCCAAAATGTAACTGGAGAAAGTCGGAGCTCCCAAAATGCTATAGCCCCCTGTCCCCCAAATCTTTCCACTTCATGCTGCTGGCAGGGCCTATGGATAAGTCCTCCCAGGTAGAGAGGAAAGGTAGACTTCCTTCCCTCCTTCAGAAAACATGAGCTACCTGGCAGCAGCCACTGTGTTCCCGCAGGAGGAGGGGTAGGACCAAGATAGCCTCACTGCTGCCCTTTAAGAACTTGTAGAAAAGGGCTGGGAAGAGGGTCAGAAGATACAGACTTCCAGTAGTAAGATAGATAGGTTCTGGATGTGATGCACCGGTGACTATAGTTAACACCTCATTGCATATTTGGAAGCAGCTAAGAAGCTACACCTTAAACGTTCTCATCACAAAGAAAAAAGTATGTAACCGTGCAAGGAGCCGGGTGTTACATAACTTATTGTAATGATCATTTTATAATATAAACATAGATATCAAATCATTATGTTTGTATCTTAACCTTGTACAGTGCTCTGTGTCCATTATACCTCGTGAAACTGGCAGAAAAAAAGAACTTTTAGAACCACAGGAAAGAACATAAAACCCTGGCTGAAGCTGTGGGTCTGGAGGAGAGCAGGGGCTGGACCTCAGGAAGCCCTGAGTGCTGGTCTCAGCTGAACTTGGTGTCACGGGTAAATGTAGGGAAGGGGCTACGGGGACCACCAAGAAGAAGAGGACTTAATTATGGCCTTTCTTCCTAATGGGATATTATGTGGGCACCAGAGTTAAAAGTGAAGAGCAAGACCACGCAAGTGTGGCAAGCCGAGAGTAAAGCTGTGTTTGGGGAGGAGGGTGGCGGGTGATGTGTTGTTGAGAGTGGATTCTGTGTCATTGCACAGATGCATAGAGATCAGACAGAGTAAGTTATGAATCTGTGGTGTTACTGTGATTTGTTTTCTTTTAAAATGGTTTCAACACTGATTAATGTGACTAACACTGATTAAAAAAAATAATAAAATCGAAGAGGATGGAGTATTCCATCCATATTCTATTGGGAGCTACGTCATTCCTCCTTTCCAGCAGCGCAGTTGGGGTGAGCTTGTTGATGGTTTTCTGGTGGTTCTCATGTGTCAGTTGTCTACGCGCAGTGACTCTAGTGGTCTGATGGGAACGACAGCAGCTGCAGGGAAATGGAAATAGCAGAGAGGATGTTTGACGGTCCAGCTACCATCCAAATCAGAGCTGACACACCAACAGAGCTGTTTTAGTTCTGGAGACGACCTGATTTTCGGAGCCGGTGGGATAAGCCTAATTCCACTTCGGTGTGATGGTCCCTCGGGTGTGCGGAGACGGAGCGCAGACAGCCCTGCGGTCATCTGTTGGTCTCTAACCTCTGTAGCTCTAAGGGTCACGTTGTTTATTTCCTGAAGAAACTGGGTGGGGACACGCTGGCGAGCGGCTGCCCTGGGCTCCCTGGAGGCTCCCCCCTGCCCCTCCACAGTGCTGCTCAGGGGCATCCCTTTCAGGATGAAGGGACCCTAGAATTTTTAGTTTTGGTGAAATAAAGTAACTGGAAATATTTAAGTTTGTTTAAAAGTCACAAACGCCAGTGTCCTGATACACTTCCATAGCTGCGAGAATACTCCTGACAGTTCTTCCCTGACGGCGGAAGGGCCTAGTTGACCAGATAATGCGGGCGAGTGAGGAGGTGTGGTTGTGAGAGCTGTGTCATCTAGTGGAGCCCAAGAATGACTGCCTCACAGCATGGACTTCCTCCTTGCGAACCAGAAATATTTCTCCAGAAAGTTCCATGTACCTGTCTGTCTGATTTTCTGCTTGTGTGTCTTACCCTTTCTGTCATTCTTACTCCGGTAATTCTTTCTAACTTTGATGCCACCCTTTACTTTTTTGTGACAACTCAGTTGCTATTTCGTATGATTTGCATTACTCAGTTCATATAAAGCAGATACATCTAGAATGTTCTACCATATAAAAATGGGAGTTTAATTTTTTCCTGCCATTTGAAAATGTGAGGGTTTTTCCCTATAAAAACATTTAGTACCCTTAAGTACTACAGATAGATACCACACTTCACACAGAGTGCAATTCAGAAGGAAAGGCATTTTTTATAGTCTGTCCTGTTGGTAGCAGTTCATGTTGTTACTTTAGCAACAGCAGTGTTCCCATCTATCATCTTTGATCACTGGGGACAGAAACTTCTAGCACATTTAAGTCTTCTGCTTACTGTTCTCTGTTCTGCCAATGACAAGAGCAGAGACAGAGTTCGATCCCCTTTCCTGCCCAGTCCACATTCTTAAAAACCCGTCATACTTCAGGGAAGATGACACAAGTCTGAAAGCGTGTTCCTTACGTGGTTCGTAAGAGCAAAGACAGTCAGACAGACTGTTCCCACCCACTTCGTTTGCAGGAAGGTCTGCTGCTTCCTCTGCCCGGACTGCCTCCCAGGCCTGTCATCATGAACTTTTCTCCCTAAGTGTGTTTGAAATGTCTCTGACTAGTCCTTTCAGAACTGAAGTAAGGACAGACTCGGGTCAACGCAGACAGAGGGCTCTGTGTCGCAGAGAGGTCCCCACACGGTGTCATGTACGTACACAGTCTCCTTCTGTCACCTGTCAGCGTGTTTTAAGTGCCACGTGCTGTGTGTTAAATGCCATGCTTCACCTCCGTGCATACAGTGGAGATGAAACAGATGGCCCCCACCTCTGGGCTGCTGAAGGAGGACAGCGAAGCAGAGTGACGGCAGTAGGACCTCCTGACCCCTGACCCGGCAGAGCAGTGTGGAAGCTGTGGACCCTGAAGTTAGAAATCATGACGTTTGAAATTTTTACTCTTATCTTACAAATTCGGGATGTCTGTGGAACTTCAGCAAAAATACAACAGGCATTTTCCACTCGATCTGCCTTTTCCCTTTTAGTTGACCTTTTAGTGTCCTCTAATACATTTCATCTTTTTTTAGAAGACGTTTAATGTCTTGGGGAGATACTTTACAATGTTTTTCTGTCTGCTGTTTCTTGTGTATTAATATTTTAACCCTTACGAAATACAGGTCAAAACCACGATGAGATACCACCTCCCACTTGCCAGAATGGCTAAAATTAACAAGTCAGGAAACAACAGACATTGGCAAGGATGTGGAGAAAGGGGAACCCTGTTACACTGTTGGTGGGGATGCAAGCTGGTGCAGCCACTCTGGAGAACAGTATGGAGCTTCCTCAAGACGTTAAAAATAAAGCTATCCTATGATCCAGCAATTGTACTACTAGGTATTTATCCGAAGGATACAAAAATAGTTATTTGAAGGGGCACATGCACCTTGATGTTTATAGCAACAGTGTCCACAGTAGCCAAACTATGGATGGAACCCAAACGTCCATCAACTGATGAATGGATGAAGAAGATGTGGTATTATATATACAATGGAATATTACTCAGCCATGAAAAGAATACAGTCTTGCCATTTGCAACAGGAATGAAGCTAGAGTGTATTATGCTAAGTGAAATAAGTCGGAGAAAGACAAATACCATATGATTTCACTCCTATGTGGAATTTAAGAGACAAAACAGGTGAACGTAGGGGAAGGGAAAAAAAGAGAGGGAGGCAAACGGTAGGAGAGACTCTTTATAGAGAACAAACAGGGTTGCTGGAGGGGAGGTGGGTCGGGGACGAGCTACGTGGGTGATGGGTATTAAGGAGGGCACGTGTAGTGATGAGGACTGGGTGTTACATGTAAGTGATGAATCACTAAATTCTTCTCCTGAAACCAATATTACACTATATGTTAACTGCGTTTACATAAAAACTTGAAACAAAAAAGATTTTAGCCCTTACGTCTTGCAGCAAGAGGAGCTTGTTGCAAGTGCAGACTCCCTTGCGGCATCCCGGAGATGCTGTGGCAACATCCGCATTTTAACAAGATCCCCAGGTGACAGACCGCAGTACCACACAGAGGCCTCTAGACGTTTGATAAGAAACAGGCAAGGGGGGCGCCTGGGTGGCACAGTGCTTAAGCGTCTGCCTTCGGCTCAGGGCGTGATCCCGGCGTTGTGGGATTGAGCCCCACATCAGGCTCCTCTGCAATGAGCCTGCTTCTTCCTCTCCCACTCCCCCTGCTTGTGTTCCCTCTCTCGCTGGCTGTCTCTATCTTTGTCGAATAAATAAATAAAATCTTAAAAAAAAAAAAAAAAAAAAAAAGAAGAAACAGGCAAGGGGGGGCGTTGGTGGTAGGAACTAACCTCATCTGTGCTAGGTGTTAAAGCCCGTGTAAGAACCTCTGAGATCCGCAGGACTGGAGTAGAATTAATCCTTATCTCCGTTGGGATGTGATCACTGTTGCTTTTTTTCCGTCTTGTGCTCCAGGATTTGCTCCTTGGAATACCATTGTATTCTTAGAACAATAATTGTTTTGGCTTCTGTTGTAAAAAGTTGTCAATAGTGATAAAAACTTCTCTTCACTCAACTTCTGATTTATACAGCGAGGAAAGAAAAACTGAAAACTTTTGGTGGAAGGGTTTTATTTCCTACTTACCTTGCTCATAAACTTGTGTCTGCCTTTTCTTGTGGGACATTGGGTCCCCAGTGTTCTTGTGTGCCTCAGCTGTATTTCAACTCTCTCTATAATCTCTATAAACCCTGGCAGGTCAGCATGAAAGTATTAGGTACCTAATATAGATACTCCCTTTATTTATTTATTTATTTATTTATTTATGTATACAGATGGAAATTTTAAGCTTTATTTTCTTTTTTTTTTTAATTTTTTTTATTACATTATGTTAGTCACCATACAGTACATCCCTGGTTTTTGATGTAAAGTTCGATGATTCATTAGTTGCGTATAACACCCAGTGCACCATGCAATACGTGCCCTCCTTACTACCCATCACCAGCCTATCCCATTCCCCCANCCCCTCTGAAGTCTTCAAGTTTGTTTCTCAGAGTCCATAGTCTCTCATGCTTCACTCCCCTTTCTGATTACCCCCCTTTCTTTATCCCTTTCTTCCCCTACCGATCTTCCTAGTTCCTTATGTTCCATAGATGAGAGAAATCATATGATAATTGTCTTTCTCTGCTTGACTTATTTCACTTAGCATTATCTCCTCCAGTGCCGTCNCCTTTTAACTCTCTCCCTCCTCCTCCTCCCAATGTAGCAGTAGAAAAAGCCCCCCTTTTTTGTAATGTAAATGCAAGAGGAAGTATACAAACTCATTTCTTCCCTGGTTTTCTTTTTTCCAGCTTACCAGTATTACCAGTCTTTTGTTTATCCTACAGGAAATAACCCATGATTTTCTGAATATATACACATATAAAAAAAAAAAGTCTTTTTAATAAATAATAAATTAATTAAAATAATTTAAAAAATAAAGATAATTTTGTATTGTGAAGATATAACTTAAGTTATATATTGAATAAATTCAAGTGTATAAAATGAAAACTTAGAAATGAGAGGGAAGAATGCTGTGAACTATAGAAGTGCCCAAGCATTACTATGACCCTGACCAAAGTATAGAAATTACTGGTGCATTTAAAATAATTTATGGAGTTATACATTACCAAGAAAATATAAAGAAGTTTACAAAAGCAGGGGGGAGGTTAAGATGGCGGAGGAGTAGGGGACCCCTTTTTCAGCCGGTCCCCTGAGTTGAGCTGGATAGGTACCAGACCAGCAGGAATATCCACGGAATCAGCCTGAGACGCAGGAAGATACATCTGGATCTCTACAAATGAACATCTCCAGCGCTGAGTATCGAGGTACGAAGCGGGGAGCCGTGAAACCGCGCACAGATATCGGAAGCTAAACAGAAGGGGGAGGGAGCCGCCGTGTCAGGGCGCCGGGAAGCGGTAGCCACCTGCAAGGGGGAGCGGACAGACCGCGGACCCGCACGCTTGAGACAGCAGGCTGAGAAGGGAGCTCCGGGAGCGCACGCGGGACGGCTGGCGGTTGGCGGGCCACCTGCACGGGGGAGCAGGCGGGCGCGGACGGCAGCCGCGAGACAGCAGACTTAGAACGCGAGCTCCAGGAGCGCGCGCGCAGGGCAGCTGGCGGGCCACCTGCACCGGGGAGCGGGCGGACCGCGGACCCGCACTCTGGAAACGGCAGACTGAGTCCGTGAGCCGGGAGCGTGCACCACCAAGCATCTCACGGAGCTCCGGAGCTCCGGTGTGCTCACTGGATCGAGGCTGAGACCGGGAGCTCCGGGAGCGTCCGCGGGGCGGCTGGCGGCTGGAGGGCCACCTGCACGGGGGAGCAGGCGGACTCGCGGTCAGCACCCGTGAGACACCAGACTGAGACGGGGAGCTCCGGGAGCCCGCGCGGGGCGGCTGGCGGCGGGCGGGGTTGGAAACACAAAGGACAGAGACGTGCCGGCCCTGGAAGTGAGGGCTGGGACGCCGGGTGTGGGGCGCACAGCCCGGGATGCTGCAGGGTTGAGCAGCACCAACAGAAACAGAGTTAAAGTGGCCAGAACATCAGTGGAGAACGATCCGCGATCCCTCTGTTCTGAGACAGAGGCTGAATTTCAGCCGCTGCTGCTCTCTCAGAAGAGGCATAGCAAACCGCCAGGGAAAGCCGCCAGAGAACAAAAGCCCGGAAATACCGGCTCACAGGGTGCCCATCCCCATCCCCCCTCGCAAGGGACACAGAGACTCTACCCAAACAGGGTTTTCTGAGTACCTGCAGGCAGGCCCCTCCCCCAGAAGGCAGGCTGAAAAATCAAGAAGCCCACAACCCGGAGCGCCTGAGTGGCGCAGTCACCAAGCACCTGTCTTCGGATTAGGGTGTGATCACAACGCTCCGTAAGGAGTCCTTCATCGGGCTTCTCCACCGGGAACCTGCTTCTTCCTCTCCCACTCCTCTGCTTGGGTTCCCTTTCTTGCTGACTGTCTCTCTCTCTCTCAAATAAATAAATAAACTCTTTAAGGAAGAAGCCCACATCCCTAAGATCTCTATAAAACAAGGGCGCACGGCCTGGGTCCCAGTCAACACTTGGGCTCTGGACAACCCTGCAATCTCTCTTCATCAGAATGACGAGAAGGAGAAGTCCCCCCCAGCAAAGAAAAGATAATGAGTCTGTGGCCTCTGCCACAGAATTGGCCTCGGCCACAGAATTAATACATATGGATGTATCCCAATTATCAGAAATGGAATTCAGAGCAACAATGGTCAAGATGATGAGTAAACTTGAAAAAAGCATCAGAGAAAGCGTTGCTGAGAATATAGAATCCCTAAGGGCAGAAATGAGAGCGAATCTGACAGAAATTAAAAATTCTATGAGCCAAATGCAGTCAAAACTAGAGGCTCTGACGGCCAGGGTCACCGAGGCAGAGGAACGCGTTAGCGAATTGGAGGATGGGTTAGTAGAAGAAAAAACGAAAATAGAAGCTGGTCTTAAAAAAATCCACGCCCACGAATGTAGATTACGGGAGATTACTGACTCTATGAAACGATCCAATGTCAGAATCATCGGCATCCCTGAAGGGGTGGAGAAAAACAGAGGTCTAGAAGAGATATTTGAACAAATTGTAGCTGAAAACTTCCCTAATCTAGCAAGGGAAACAAGCATTCGTGTCCAAGAGGCAGAGAGGACCCCATCCAAGCTCAACCAGGACAAACCTACGCCACGGCATGTCATAGTGCAATTCGCAAATATTAGATCCAAGGATACAGTATTGAAAGCGGCCAGGGCAAAGAAATTTCTCACGTACCAAGGCAAAGGTATCAGGATTACGTCAGACCTGTCTACAGAGACCTGGAATGAGAGAAAGGCTTGGGGGGGCATTTTTAAAGCTCTTTCAGAGAAAAACATGCAGCCAAGGATCCTTTATCCAGCAAAGCTGTCATTCAGAATTGATGGAGAAATAAAGACGTTCCAAAATCGCCAATCATTAACCAATTTCGTAACCACGAAACCAGCCCTACAGGAGATATTAAGGGGGGCTCTATAAAGGTAAAAAGGCCCCAAGAGTGATACAGAGCAGCAAGTCACAACCGATACAAAGACTTTAAAGAGAAATGGCATCATTAAAATCATATCTGTCAATAATCTCTATCAATCTAAATGGCTTAAACTCTCCCATAAAACGCCACAGGGTTGCAGATTGGATAAAAAGACATGACCCATCCATTTGCTGTCTACAAGAGACTCATTTTGAACCCAAAGATGCATTCAGACTTAGAGTAAGGGGATGGAGTACCATCTTCCACGCAAATGGACCTCAAAAGAAAGCTGGAGTAGCAATTCTCATATCAGATAGACTGGATTTTAAACTAGAGGCCATAGAGAGAGATACAGAAGGGCACTATATTATTCTTAAAGGAAGTATTCAACAAGTGGATATGACAATTATTAATATATATGCCCCCAACAGGGGAGCAGCAAGATACACAAGCCAACTCTTAACCAAAATAAAGAGACATATAGATAAGAACACAGTAATAGTAGGGGACCTCAACACCCCACTATCAGAAATAGACAGAACACCCTGGCAAAAACTAAGCAAAGAATCAAAGGCTTTGAATGCCATACTCGACGAGTTGGACCTCATAGATATATATAGAACACTACACCCCAGAACCAAAGAATACTCATTCTATTCAAATGCCCATGGAACATTCTCAAGAATAGATCATGCTCTGGGACACAAAACAGGTCTCAGCCAATACCAAAAGATTGAAATTATCCCCTGCATATTCTCAGACCACAACGCTCTGAAATTGGAACTCAACCACAAGGAAAAACCTGGAAGAAACTCAAACACTTGGAGGCTAAGAACCATCCTGCTCAAGAATGACTCGATAAACCAGGAAATCAAAAAACAAATTAAACAATTTATGGAGACCAACGAGAATGAATACACAACGGTCCAAAACCTATGGGATACTGCAAAGGCAGTCCTAAGGGGGAAATACATAGCCATCCAAGCCTCACTCAAAAGAATAGAAAAATCTAAAATGCAGTTTCTATATTCTCACCTCAAGAAACTGGAACAGCAACAGAGGGACAGGCCTAACCCACTGACAAGGAAGGAGTTGACCAAGATTAGAGCAGAAATCAATGAATTAGAGACCAGAACCACAGTAGAGCAGATCAACAGGACTAGAAGCTGGTTCTTTGAGAGAATCCATAAAATTGATAGACCACTGGCAAAACTTGTCCAAAAACAAAGAGAAAGGACTGAGATTATTAAAATTATGACTGAAAAGGGAGAGGTCACGACCAGCACCATTGAAATTGCAAGGATTATTAGAAACTTTTATCAACAGCTATATGCCAAAAAACTAAACAATCTGGAAGAGATGGAGGCCTTCCTGGAAACCTATAAACTACCAAGACTGAAACAGGAAGAAATAGATTTCTTAAATAGGCCAATTAACTATGAAGAAATTGAGTCAGTGATAAACAACCTTCCAAATAATAAAACTCCAGGCCCAGACGGTTTTCCTGGGGAATTCTACCAAACATTCAAAGAAGAAATAATACCTATTCTCCTAAAGCTATTTCAAAAAATAGAAACAGAAGGAAAGCTACCAAACTCATTCTATGAGGCTAATATTACCTTGATCCCCAAACCAGGCAAAGACCCCCTCAAAAAGGAGAATTACAGACCGATTTCTCTAATGAATATGGATGCCAAAATCCTCAACAAGATCCTTGCTAATAGAATCCAACAGTACATTAAAAGGATTATCCATCATGACCAAGTGGGATTCATACCTGGGATGCAAGCATGGTTCAACACTCGCAAATCAATCAATGTGATACATCATATCAACAAGAAAAGACTCAAGAACCATATGATCCTCTCAATTGATGCAGAAAAAGCATTTGACAAAATACAGCATCCTTTCCTGATTAAAACCCTTCAGAGTGTAGGAATAGAGGGTACATTTCTCAATCTCATAAAAGCCATCTATGAAAAGCCTACTGCAAGCATTATTCTCAATGGGGAAAAGCTGGAAGCCTTTCCCTTAAGATCAGGAACACGACAAGGATGCCCACTCTCGCCACTATTATTCAACATAGTACTAGAAGTCCTTGCAACAGCAATCAGAAGACAAAAAGGGATCAAAGGTATCCAAATCGGCAAAGAAGAAGTCAAACTGTCTCTCTTTGCAGATGACATGATACTCTATATGGAAAACCCAAAGGAATCCACTCCCAAACTATTAGAAGTTATAGAACAATTCAGTAAGGTGGCAGGATACAAAATCAATGCCCAGAAATCAGTTGCATTTCTATACACGAATAACGAGACTGAAGAAAGAGAAATTAGGGAATCCATCCCATTTACAATAACACCAAAAACCATGCGTTACCTTGGAATTAACTTAACCAGAGACGTAAAGGACCTATATGCTAGAAACTATAGATCACTTTTGAAAGATATTGAGGAAGACATAAAAAGATGGAAAAATATTCCATGCTCATGGATTGGAAGAATTAACATAGTTAAAATGTCCATACTACCCAGAGCAATCTACACTTTCAATGCTATCCCGATCAAAATACCGAGGACATTTTTCAAAGAACTGGAACAAATAGTCCTTAAATTTGTATGGAACCAGAAAAGGCCCCGAATCTCCAAGGAACTGTTGAAAAGGAAAAACAAAGCTGGGGGCATCACAATGCCGGATTTCGAGCTGTACTACAAAGCTGTGATCACAAAGACAGCATGGTACTGGCACAAAAACAGACACATCGACCAATGGAACAGAATAGAGAACCCAGAAATGGACCCTCGGCTCTTTGGGCAACTAATCTTTGATAAAGCAGGAAAAAACATCCGGTGGAAAAAAGACAGTCTCTTCAATAAATGGTGCTGGGAAAATTGGACAGCTACATGCAAAAGAATGAAACTTGACCACTCTCTCACACCATACACAAAAATAAACTCCAAATGGATGAAAGACCTCAATGTGAGACAGGAATCCATCAAAATTCTAGAGGAGAACATAGGCAACAACTTCTATGACATCGGCCAGAGCAACCTTTTTCACGACACATCTCCAAAGGCAAGAGAAATAAAAGATAAAATGAACTTATGGGACTTTATCAGGATAAAGAGCTTCTGCACAGCCAAGGAAACAGTCAAAAAAACTAAGAGACAGCCCACGGAATGGGAGAATATATTTGCAAAGGACACCACAGATAAAGGACTGGTATCCAAGATCTACAAAGAACTTCTCAAACTCAATACACGAGAAACAAATAAACAAATCATAAAATGGGCAGAAGATATGAACAGACACTTTTCCAATGAAGACATACAAATGGCTAACAGACACATGAAAAAATGTTCAAAATCATTAGCCATCAGGGAAATTCAAATCAAAACCACACTGAGATACCACCTTACGCCAGTTAGAATGGCAAAGATAGACAAGGCAAGAAACAACAATTGTTGGAGAGGATGTGGAGAAAGGGGATCCCTCCTACATTGTTGGTGGGAATGCAAGTTGGTACAGCCACTCTGGAAAACAGTGTGGAGGTCCCTTAAAAAGTTAAAAATTGAACTACCCTATGACCCAGCCATTGCACTACTGGGTGTTTACCCCAAAGATACAGACGTAGTAAAGAGAAGGGCCATATGCACCCCAATGTTCATAGCTGCATTGTCCACAATAGCCAAATCATGGAAGGAGCCGAGATGCCCTTCAACAGATGACTGGATTAAGAAGCTGTGGTCCATATATACAATGGAATATTACTCAGCTATCAGAAAGAACGAATTCTCAACATTTGCTGCAACATGGACGGCACTGGAGGAGATAATGCTAAGTGAAATAAGTCAAGCAGAGAAAGACAATTATCATATGATTTCTCTCATCTATGGAACATAAGAACTAGGATGATCGGTAGGGGAAGAAAGGGATAAAGAAAAGGGGGGTAATCAGAAGGGGGAATGAAACATGAGAGACTATGGACTATGAGAAACAAACTGAAGACTTCAGAGGGGAGGGGGTGGGGGAATGGGATAGACTGGTGATGGGTAGTAAGGAGGGCACGTATTGCATGGTGCACTGGGTGTTATACGCAACTAATGAAGCATCAAACTTTACATCGGAATCTGGGGATGTACTGTATGGTGATTAACATAATATAATAAAATAAAATTTAAAAAAAAAAGAAGTTTACAAAAGCAGAAATCATATACCTCAGGGTCTGTGCTAAGGGGATCTTGATTTCATTTCTTTTTTTTTTTTTTAAAGATTTTATTTGTTTATTTGACAGAGACAGAGACAGCCAGTGAGAGAGGGAACACAAGCAGGGGGAGTGGGAGAGGAAGAAGCAGGCTCATAGCAGAGGAGCCTGATGTGGGGCTCCATCCCAGAACGCTGGGATCACGCCCTGAACCGAAGGCAGACGCTTAACCGCTGTGCCACCCAGGCGCCCCTCTTGGTTTCATTTCTAACTTCATGCCTCTCTAGCAGATCTTAGGAGTGTGACTCAGTTTCCCTAAGCTTCAAGCTCCTGAACTGTGAGGCTGAGGTCATAAGAGAGTTTCTAGGGTGATTGCGTAGGAGGTGATCCACAGACAGCACTTAGTTCCAGGCCTGAGACAACATTCTGTAAGTGGCAGCAATTGCTCCCACCTAGTGGTTCTAAACTTGTAGTTTTAAGAAATCTGTAAATGAGCAGATAAATAATCTGCTCCCCCTTGGAAACAAAAGAATACTCCCTCAGTTGTTTGTTGAGCAAATGAAGGGTAGGGGTGAGGGAGGATCCTAAGGGCCTGGTATTGACCCCACCTCACCCCGTGCCTGGGTGGACACCCAGTCTTCCCAGTCTTCACAGTTTTCCCATCTCAGCAAACGGCAGCTCCGTTCTTGCAGTTGTTTGGGCCTAAAGCCATCTTGACATCCTCTCCCACCTGCACCTCTGCTGCTGTCGGCTTTAATTCAGATTCTCACCAGAGCCTCCTAACTAGTCTTCTTGCTCCCACCTCCCCTGCTTTGGTCTGTTTCTAACAAAGCAGACACTGTCAAAGAGGGGTCAGAGCTTCCTAGGTGGAAGACTTAACAGTTCTCTAGAGGCCACACACCCTGCTCACAGTCAGAAGTCTTTACAGTGGCCAGCAATGCCCCTCGCCATCTCTTACATCTCCCCCCCCTACTGCTCTTCCATTCCCACTTACCTCTGCCGCTGCTGTCCTCCTAGCTCATTCCACTCCCGCGGCACGCTGGCCTCTTGCTTTAGGCCTTCCAGGCTGCTATGTTGATGTCCTTTGAACTGTGATTCCTTTTGCCTGAAAGGCTCTTTCTCCATCTGAACCCTCCCACCACATACAAGCCGTGCTTCTCCATTACCTTACCCCATATGCTCACGGTGATTTCTTCATTTCTTTTAGGTCTTTCACCTTCTCATGAGACCCTCCCTGTGCACGCAGTGGAAAATTACATTCCCTTTCCTCCCCCCTTGTTTGCTTTTTATCCAACATCTCTGCTTTATTTTCATTTTTAACACTTAATATCAATTAATGTACTGTATTTTTTGTTATTTACCTTGCTTATTGTCTCTCTTAGCTTCAAGCATCGTAAAGACCAAGATTTGTGTTTGTCATTGCTGTGTCCTAAGTGCCTGGAACAGTGTTGGCACACAGTAGGAATTCAATATTTGTTGAATACACAAGTGAATATAAGAATCAGTATGAATGTTAATACAAAAACATGTGCAATGTATGTAAATTGACTTCTAGGGGTGCATTTATAATGTTATTCTTTGTTAAAAGTTTAAAATATAAAAACAAATGAATCTCCTTCAAAGAGGTTCAGAAACTAATAAACTCACAGAAAGCAGTAAGAAGCAAATAATAAAAATATAAATTAACTGCACAAAGCAGAAGAATAGATTTGCAAATTTAAAAGTTAGTACAAAAGCAACAAAAGTAAGTGTCATTGCACGTCCTACCCTTGAACAGTAAAACAGGGAAAAAATAAAATCATAAATTAGAACATTATAGGTCCAGAGAAGATGAAGCATTATAAGGAAGTATTCATGAAATGGAAAGCCTTCGTAAGATAGGAAAGTGTACATTACCCAAGATGCATCAGAGCATTGAAAATTTCAGTGGACCTAACAAGAGTTCGAAGAACTTTTCAAAGAATTAACTTCTAAAATGGCTTTAAATTCATATGGTATCTTTGAAACTTTTAAGAACCAGTGTATTTCAATGGTGTATGAATTACTACAATGTGTAGAAAATTATGGAAAAAAATTATATAAATCTATATAATTTGTTTCATGAAGCTGGTATAACTGGGAGACAACCACAGAATTAATTTATACTGAACTGTGTTTGATGTGCATAAATACAAAAGTCCTAGATAGCTAATTAACTTATCAAAGAAGTAAACCACCATAACGAAGCATTGCTCTTCTTAAGAGAGCAAGGATAGTCTAATGTTAGGCAAGCTGTTAACATTGTAAGCTAGGTCAAAAAGCAATGATTGGCAGAAACTTCTTGGAAGAAGTTGGAGTAGGAAGCACAGAAAGTTTTCTCCTCACCTAGACAGAAGTTGCACTGACAGAGACTGTATGATGGAACTCTACAGGTAGACCGTTGAACAACACGGGTTTGAACTATGCTGGTCCGTTTATGTGTAGGTTTTTTGTTTT
Source organism: Ailuropoda melanoleuca (assembly GCF_002007445.2). Classification (NCBI taxonomy): domain Eukaryota; kingdom Metazoa; phylum Chordata; class Mammalia; order Carnivora; family Ursidae; genus Ailuropoda; species Ailuropoda melanoleuca. Next base: position 117,892,494 of record NC_048218.1, on the reverse strand, counting down.
TTTTTTCAATTAATACAGTACAGTTCTGTAAATGTGTTTTCTCTTCCTTACAATATTCTTGACTTTATTGTAAGAATGGCATCTATAACACATATAACCTACGGAACGTGTGTTAATTGACGATGTTATCAGTAAGGCTTCCAGTCGGCAGTTGGCTATTACTAGTTAATTTCTGAGAGAATCCAGTTATACGTGGATTTTAACTGTGCAGGTGGCCGGTGTTCCTCACTTTGGTGGTGTTCAAGGATCAGCTGTTATCTTGGAATTTTTAAGTCTGTCGAAAGCTTGTAACTTTCGGGGAAGACTTGGAGGGTAAATTGCCATTAATTTGGTCAATTTCAGCTCTTAGCACAGCAGCAGCTGCCCATCCTCAGCTCAGGTCACTTAATGGGCAGCCAAGCAGATATTCCTTGAGGAGCTTGTGCACAGCATGCAGGAGCAGAGTGGGCAAAAGGGACCCTGCCCTCCAAAATTGGGGGCTCTGCACTCTGATAGCTATCTGCTGCTACTGGTTAGAGAGGCAGGCAGCCACTGCTGCACCTCCTCCAGCTGAAGTGACCTCCGGGGAATTTAAATGGCCAGTGCCCTCCTCCCTGTCCCTTCATTTTGCAGTTTTTCTCCTTTCAGAGCCAGACCTTAAAGATTAGGATATTAAAAAACAACTGTTTATACAAAAAATTAGAACATGACTGTACATCCCTGGGAGAAGACTGTAAGTTTATATCTCAGGCTGATTCTCAGCAGAGACAGCCTACAACAATTAATTTTAAAAAATAAAAATAGTAGCAAAAACAGCAAACTCTAGGGGAAGAGGAGGATGTGATTTCCAGAGTTACCACATTATTACGTTCTAATGTCCAGTGTTTAACAAAAAAAACCACAAATCATACAAAAAAATAAGAAAGTATAGCCCATTCAAAGAAAAAATTAAATCCACAGACTGTTCATGAAAAAGACCTAATGCCACATCTGCTAGACAAATCTTTAAAACATTTGCTTTAAAGATACTCAGAGAACTACGGGAATATGTAGAGAAAGTAAAGAAAATGACATATTAACAAGTGGAAGTATCATTAAATAGGTAACCTAAAAAGATGCCAACAACGAATTCTGGAACTAAAAAGTATAATAAATGAAATGAAAAATTCACCACGTGGATTCAAAGGCAGATCTGAACAAGCACAAGAAAGAATCAGCAAACTGAAGACAGGACAATAGAATTGATCAAGTCTGAGGAACACAAAGAAAAAAAGTTTGAAGAAAAGTGAACAGAGCCTAAGGGACTTGTAGGGCAGCATCAAGCAGACCAACGTTTGTATCATGGAAGTGTCAGAAGGAGAAGAGAGAGAAAAGGGGGCACAGAGAATATTAGAAGAAATAATGGTTGAAAACTTCCAAAATTTGATGAAAGATGTTTATATTCATGTTTAAGAAGCTCAACAAACTCCAAGAGGAGCCCAAAGAGCCACATCAAGACACATTATAGTCAATCTTTCGAAAGCCAGAGACCAAGAGAGAATCCTGAAAACAAGAGGGATCCTCAGTAAGAACACAGGCAGATTTCTCATCAGAAATTATGGAGGCCACTGGGCACCGGGGTGGCTCAGTCGTTAATCGTCTGCCTTCGGCTCAGGGCGTGATCCTGGCGTTCTGGGATCGAGTCCCACATCAGGCTCCTCTGCTGTGAGCCTTCTTCTTCCTTTCCCACTCCCCATGCTTGTGTTCCCTCTCTCGCTGGCTGTCTGTCTCTCTGTCAAATAAATAAATAAAATCTTAAAAAGAAAGAAAGAAACTAACTAACTACGGAGGCCAGAAAACAGTGGGCTGATATATTCAAGGTGCTAAAATAAAAAATCTGTCAACCAAGAATACTATATTGGGGCAAAACTTTCCTTCAAAGGTGAGGAAGAAACTAAGACATTCCCAGATAAACAAAAGCTGAAGGACTTTGCAGCCAGTAGACTTGCCAGAAGTGCTCAAGAGAGTCTGGGAGGACGAAATGAAAGGACACCGGATGGTAACTCGAAGCCATGTGGAGAAATAATGCCTTGGCAATATAAAAAGTATTATATGGGCACCTGGGTGGCTCAGTCGGTTAAGCATTCAACTTCAGCTCAGGTCTTGATCTCAGGGTCCTGAGGTTGAGCCCCATGTTGGGCTCCCTGCTTAGTGGGGAGTCTGCTTGGGTATTTTCTCTCTCCTACTCTCCCTTTGCCCCTCCTCCTGCTCACACACGGGCACTCTCACTCTCGCTCAAGTAAATAAATAAATATTTTAAAGATAGTATTACTGTAGGGGCGCCTGGGGGGCTCAGTTGGTTAAGCGTCTGCCTTCGGTTCAGGTCATGATCCCAGGGCCCTGGGATTGGGTCCCTCATTGGGTTCCCTGCTCAGCGGGGAGCCTGCTTCTCCCTCTGCCTGCTGCTCCCCCTGCTTGTGCTCGCTTGCTGTCTTTCTGACAAATAAATAAATAAAATCTTTTTTTTAAAAAAAGAAAGTATTATTGTAACTATTGTTTGTAATGTACTTTTTGTTTTCTGTATTATTTAAGAGACTAAAACATTTAAAGAAAAAATGATTGGGCACCTGAGTGGCTCAGTTGGTTAAGCGACTGCCTTTGGCTCAGGTCATGATCCCGGGGTCCTGGGATTGAGCCCTGCATCAGGCTCCCTGCTTCTCCCTCTCCCCCTTCCTGGGCTCTCCTGCTCTCTCTCTCTCTGTGTCTAATAAGTAAATAAAATCTTTAAAAAAAAAACTTTAAAAAATAAAGAAAAAATGATTATAAGTACAAAAGCTAATATTAATGTAACATTGGTTTATAACTCCAAATCTTGTTTTCTATGAGACTTAAGAGACTAATGCATTTAAAATATTGGTTTATGTTTGGGCACACAACATATGAAGATGTAATTTTGTGACATCAGCCACTGCAAGGGGAGGGGCAAACTGTAAAGGAGCAGCATTTGTGTATGTTATTGAAGTTAAATTCAAATTACAGTGTTTTTTTGTGTTTTTTTTTTTTTTAAGATTTTATTTTTATTTATTCGACAGAGATAGAGACAGCCAGCGAGAGAGGGAACACAAGCAGGGGGAGTGAGAGAGGAAGAAGCAGGCTCATAGCAGAGGAGCCTGATGTGGGGCTCGATCCCATAACGCTGGGATCACGCCCTGAGCCGAAGGCAGACGCTTAACCGCTGTGCCACCCAGGCGCCCCCAAATTACAGTGTTTTTATATTAGAGTGTTAGTGTATGTAACTTCCATAGTAACCACAAAGATAGGTATAGAATATACACAAAAGCGGGGCACCTGGGTGGCACAGCGGTTAAGCATCTGCCTTCGGCTCAGGGCGTGATCCCGGCGTTGTGGGATCAAGCCCCACATCAGGCTCCTCCCCTATGAGCCTGCTTCTTTCTCTCCCACTCCCCCTGCTTGTGTTCCCTCTCTTACTGGCTGTCTCTATCTCTGCCGAATAAATAAATAAAACCTTTAAAAAAAAAAGAATATACACAAAAGGAAAGGAGAAAGGAATTAAGTATTTCACTACAAAAAAATAAACTAAAAAAAAAATGGTAATGCAGGAGATGAGGGACAGAAAAACTATAAGCATATAGAAAACAAATAGCATAATGACAGAGGTAAGTCCTTCCTTCCCAGTAAATACTTTTAATGAACTAAACCCTTCAATCAAAAGACAGAGATTGGGAGAATAGATAAAAACACATGATCCAACTGTATGCTGTCTACAAGAGGCTTTTTTTTGGATCCAAAGACACAAACAGGTTGAAGATGAATGAAGAAAAGGTATTCCAGTACTAAAAGAGAGCAGAGGTGGCCATATTAATATCAGACAAAATAAACTTTAAATCAAATAAGGTAGTAAGAGACAACATTATATATTTAGGAAAAGTTCAATACAGCAAAAACTGACAGAATTGAAGTAAAAATAGCCAGCTGTACTATAATAGTTGGAGAATTCAACTCACAAAAATGGATAGAAAAGTCAGAAGCTAAGGGCATAGAGGACTTGAGCAAAATAAACCAACTAGATCTAACAGACACACAGAACACTTCACCCAACAGCAGAGTATGTATTCTTCTCAGGCACATGGAATATTTTTGAGGATGGACTGCATATTAGGCCACAAATTAAGTCTCAATAGATTAGCAAAATATATATCATACAAAGTATCTTTTCTGACTACAACAGGATGAAGTCAGAAATCAATAACAAAAGGAAAATTGGAATATTTGCAAAATTGTGAAATTAAACAACACACTATTAAACAACCAGTGGATCAAAAAAGAAATCACAGGGGGAATTATTAAGACATAATAATAGGGGAATAATTAAGAGAATATTTAGAGACAAATGAAAACAAAACACGTCAAAACTTACAGGACAATGCAAGAGCAATGTTAGAAGGAGGAGGAAATTTGTAGCTGTAAACACTTAGATTAAAAAACAAGAAAGACTTCAAATCAGCAACCTCAATTTATAACTTAAGGGACTAGACAAAGAAGAACAAAGCAAACACAAAACTAGCAGAAAGAAGGAAATACTAAAAAACAGAGATAAATGAAATAGAGAAGAAAAATAATGGCACAAATCAACAAAACAGGAAAATTGGTTCTTCAAAAAGATCAATAGAATTGACAAAACTTTAGCTAGATGGACTAAGAAAAAAGAGAAGGCACAAATTACTAACATTAGAAAAGTAGGGACATTTCTACCAATTCTACAGAAGTAAAAAGGATTATAAGAGAATACTGTGAACAGCTGCACATCAGAAAATTGGATTAACTAAATGAAATGGGCAAATTCCCAGAAATACACAACCTACCAAAACTAAATCACAAAGAAATAGAAAAATTTGAATAGACCTATAACTACTAAGGAGATTGAATGAGTAATCAGAAAAATGATATGATCTTATATATAGAAAATTCTAAAGATTTGACAAAAAAAAAAAACACACACAAAAAAACCTTTTAGATATAATAAATGAATTCAGCAAAGTATCGGGAAACAAGTCAACACAAATAGCAGTTAAATTTCTATACACATGCAGTGAACAATCTGACGAGGAAATTAAACAGTTCCGTTTACAGTAGCAGTACAACATAAAATAGCGATTTAACTAAGGAGGTGAAAGTCTTGTACAGTGGAAACTATAAACATTGCAAGAATTTTAAAAGCTCCATTTGAATAAATGGAAACTGATCTCATGTTCATGGATTGGAAGACTTAATATTGTTAAAATGTCAATATCAGTACTACACAAAGCATTCTACAGAGTCTAGGCAAACCCTATCAAAATCCCAATGATGTTTTTTACAGAAATAGAAAAACCCATTCTAAAATTCATATGGAATCTCAAAGGACACTGATTAGCCACCAGTCTTGAAAAATAGACGATAATTGGAGGATTCATACTTCCTGATGTCAGAACTTACTAAACAGCTACCTTAAAACAGTGTGGTACTGGCATAAAGACAGCGAAGCAAACCAATGGACTAGAATAGAGAGCTCAATAATAAACCCATGCATATTTGATCAAATTACTTTTAGCAGGCATGGCAAGGCCATTCGATGGGCAAAGGACAGTCTGGTCAACAAATTATGCTGGGAAAACTGGAAATCCCTATGCAAAAGAATGAAGTTGAACCCTTACTTACACTGTGTACAAAAATTAACTTAAAATGGATCAAGGACTTGGGTGCCTGGATGGCTAAGTTGGTCTCTTGACCTCAGGGTTGTAAATTCAAGCCCCACATTGGATGTAGAGATTACTTGAAAATAAAATCTTTAAGGGGTCCCTGGGTGGCTCAGTCAGACATCCAACTCTTTATCTCAGCTCAGGTTTTGATCTCAGGGTCATGAGTTCAAGCCCCATGTTGGGCTCCATGCTAGGTGTGGAGACTACTTAAAAAATTAAAAAAAGAATATCTTAAAAAATAAATTGACCAAGGACCTAAATGTAAGACCTAAAACAATAAAACTCTTAGAAGAAAACAAGGATGGGGCACCTGGATGGCTTAGATGGCTAGGCATCTGGCTTCAGGTCAAGTCGTGATCTCCGGATCCTGGGATCAAGCCCCACATGGGGCTCCCAGCTGGCTCAGCGGAGAGTCTGCTTCTCCCTCTCCCTCTGCCTCTCCTCCTGCTTGTATACTGTCTCTTTCTCTCTCTCTCAAATGAATAAAATCTTAAAAAAAAAAAGAAAAAGAAAAAGAAAACAAGGACAAAAGTATCACAGCAGTGGATTTGGCAATGATTTCTTTTTTTTTTTTTAAAGATTTTATTTATTTATTCGACAGAGATAGAGACAGCCAGCGAGAGAGGGAACACAAGCAGGGGGAGTGGGAGAGGAAGGGCCAGGCTCCCAGCAGAGGAGCCTGATGTGGGGCTCCATCCCACAACGCCGGGATCATGCCCTGAGCCGAAGGCAGATGCTTAACCGCTGTGCCACCCAGGCACCCCTGGCAATGATTTCTTGGATATGACTCCAAAGGTCAGAGTAATAAAAGAAAAAAAATAGGCAAGTTGAACTTCATGAATATTTAAATATTTTATGTATCAAAAGATACTATCAATAGAGTTAAAAGGCTATACCCACAATAGAAAATATTTGCAAATCACATTTGATAAGCAATTAATATCTAGAATATATAGAGAACTCCTAAAACTCAACAACAACAACAAAAAAACCCAAAAAACAAAACAAAACAAAAAAACCAACCCCAGCCAAACAACCCTATTCAAAAATAGGCAATGGATTTGAATAGACATTTCTCCAAAGAAGATAAACAAATGGCCAAAAAACACATGAATACAAGGTCAACATCACTAATCATTAGGGAAATGCAAATCAAGACTACAAGATAACCACCTCATACCCACTAAGATAGGTACTGTCAAAAAGCAGAAGGTAAGTTTTGGCCAGAATGTGGAGAAATTGGAACCCTTTTGCTCTGTTGGTGTGAATGTGAAATAGTGCAGCCACTATGGAAACAGTATGTCAATTCCTAAAAACTAAAAATATAATTGCCATTATATATGATCCAGCAATTTCACTTCTGGGTATATACCCAGGAGGATTGAAAGCAGTTTCGAAGATATACTTGTACACCCAAGTTCATGGCAGCATTATTCACAATTACTGAAACATAGATGTTACACACGTGTCCAATGACAGATGAACGGATAAGCAAAATGTGTCATGTACACACACATACACAATGGGATATTAATTTAGGAAGGAAAGAACTCCAAGTGAAATAAGTCACAAAAGGACAAATATTGTATGATTCTACTTACATGAGGCACTTAGAGTAGTCAGAACCATAAAAGCAGAAAGTATTTTGGTGGTTGCCCGGGCTAGAGAAAGGGAATAATGGGGAGTTACTGTTAAAGGATATAGAGTTTCAGTTTTACAAGATGGAAAGAGTTATGGGGATGTATCACGGTGATGATTGCACAACAATGTGAGTATATTTAATATCACTGTATTGTAAACTTAAAAATGGTCAAGGTGGTAAATTTTAGGTTATGTATATTTGCAACACAAAAAGTGCAAAACAAAACAAAAAATGAGTATCTCCGTAGATGCTGAAAAAGCTGTTGATGAAATTTGATAAAATTCAGTATAAATCCCTTATCAAAACTCTTTCAAAACCATTAACGTACTGTAAACTAGTAATGTAACCAGCAATATAAGGCTTTTTCTTTTTCTTTTTTTAAAGACTTTTTATTTATTTATTTGACAGAGATAGACAGCCAGTGAGAGAGGGAACACAAGCAGGGGGAGTGGGAGAGGAAGAAACAGGCTCCCAGCAGAGGAGCCCGATGTGGGACTCGATCCCGGAACACCAGGATCACGCCCTGAGCCCAAGGCAGATGCCTAACGACTGCGCCACCCAGGCATCCCGGCTTTTTCTTAATATAATAAAGATTAAGAGTGTATGTTCCTTGAGGGTCCTGGAAGGCAAGGATCAAGTCCTCAACGATATACCCAGCTGTGCCTTTTGAATGGAAATGTTCAGTAAGGATGAAGTAAATTTGTGCTCTGGACCTGCTGCCAACATCATCTTTAGTGCAACAGTGGAAGTATCCCCATTTAAAAATTAGAGTATTTAGTATCATCAATATTTAGCATTGTTCTAGATCTTCTGGCTACAGTATTAACATGAATGATAATATTTAACCATTGGGAAGGAGAAACAAAACTATTTCTATTTGTAAACAATATATCTTTATATCCTAGGGGATGAACTGAAAAATATTTTTAGTAGCCGAGACAATTTAGCAAAATAAATAGATACAATATGAGAAGAAAGAAAGGGGCAAGTAATGAAGGAGGGGAGACTTGTCTATTGATCATGAAAATGCTCTCTGCAAGAAATTAGTTCTGGTATTTCTGGCAGCAACTGACACCCCAATTTTTAAGAGTTATCTCTTGTGATAAAAAGTCACAAAGAGGGAGGCTCCTGGTTTAACTCCGTGTTTTAGCAGTGTGCAGGCACTCACGCGCCTTCCTTCCGAATACGCCGCCCACCTCAGCTCACTCTTAGCTACTTCAGCTCACTTGCTGTAGGATGGATTCCTTGTTTCTTACAGACCCAGTAGATGTACGATTTTTGGCCTTCAGCTTTGCATCTACGAAACAGGAATAAATGATCTCATAGTATTAATGCAGGGCTTGAATACTGGTTTCCTTCCTCACTTCTTACACAGTGGTACTTTGTCAGAGTCGGGCCACCGAATTGCTTTCCCCAAACCCAGCCTGTACTTACTTGTCTTAGAGTTTTACTTTCCCTCATTTTAATCTCTGTTTCCATTTCAAACCATTCTCTTTGACAAGAGAAGAAGATACTGTTTTTCTCTTGGCCATTTCTTTTCCTTCTGAATCTTCTTTATCCTCCATGCATACATTTTTAAAAGGTTCTTTTTTCTTCAGTTTTTTGCCAACCCTTAGCTCCATTGGGCTTTATTTTACCTGGTTCCGTTCTGGTGATAAGTTCACTTCAATTTTGTTCTTTGGAATCAGTCACACTGGCTTGGTTTGCAACCTTTGAAAGTGTTATCATCGTGCTTATTTGTGATGATAGAGTTGAAATTTCACTTTAATATGCTTTGGATTCCAGAGTTATGTGCCATAGAATCATGTATACATTTGGGGGGACATTTTTGAAATTATCTCTCTCAAGCCTGTGGACACAGACCTGTTCTTGCCTGGCTTTCTCCCTGTGGTTTTCACACGTGTGATGGAGTGCTCCAGCTGCCTCTCCCCTCAACCAGTCAGACCAAGTCCATCTCCTCAGTTTCCCTTCTCTGTGGGAGGCTGAATGGTCAGCCAGTCAGTGTCTTGTCAATACTTATTCTTTTAGCCAATTGAGCAGAGATCTAGCAAACGTCTCTGTGTGAGCTGGTGCCTCCGCCTGGCCAGGTGCTCTGTGAGAGTCCGTCCTCTGTCTCTGCTGCCCTCCTGCCTACACCACAGTCTTTCCAGCATGTTCCATCCCTGTGTTTGCCAGGCGTTTGCACCTAAGGACTCATGTTCCTGACAAATACATAATTTATCCACCTCCTATCTGTTCTGTTTCCAGTATTCCAAGTGCCTCTCCATCTTCAGTATTTCAATCTTATTCTTCTAATTCCCAGCAATATCCAGAGTTGTGACTGTTAACATAAAAATGCCAATTAAATTGGACACACTTACCAATGTATCTCATTACCAGTGTGAGTGGCCATGATGCACAGATGTTATAGACACACCCACGGCACATCTCTGGTACAAAGACCACAGCCCACCCTGCTGTCATCTGTGATAGGGAGTTGAGGTCATCTTTCAATGCCTCTGTCCTCAGGAGTGATGGGCAGGGTTGGTGCAGGCTTGCTGGGCTGGGGCAGCCTGTTCTTCCTGTCGTATCAGAAATTGGTGTGCCTCAGAGGAAGGGAAAGATGGCGGAGGAGTAGGGGACCCTATTTCAACTGGTCCTCTGAATTGAGCTGGATATCTACCAGACCATCCTGAATACCCACGAAATCAGCCTGACATGTAAGAAGATACATCTGGATCTCTACAAACAGAACATCTCTGGTGCTTGGTCTCGAGGTATGAAGTGGGAGCCAGGAGCCTGTGGGCAGATATCAGAAGATAAACGGAAGGGGGAGGGAGCCGCCGTGCTCGTGTGCTGGCTAGGCAGAAGCCTCCCGTGCTGGGAAGCAGGCTGGACTAGAAACCGGTAGCAGTGGGGAAACCAGACTGAAACCTGGAGCTCGGGAGCACATGTGTGGCTGGCAGTTTTAGAAGCACAAAGAGCAGAGACCTGCTGGCCCTGGGAGCAAGGACTGGGAGAGCAGCTGTGGGGCACACAAATCAGGACACTGGGGTTTTTAGCAGCACCGACAGAAACAGAGTTACAGTGGCCAGGAGAGTCAGTGAAGAGCAGACCGCAATCTCTATTCTGAGACAGAGGCTTGGATATGGTCACTGCTGCTCTGACTCTCAGAAGAGTCACAGCCACCAGGGAAAGCCCCAAGAGAACAAAAGCCCCCCCAAAAACAGTTCTCACTGTGCGCATCTCCCCCCCCCAGGGGGAAGGACAACTCTGCCCAAACGGGGTTGCCTGAATATCAGCGCAACAGGCCCTTCCCCCAGAAGGCAGGCTGAAAGAACAAGAGGCCCACATTCCTAAGGACCGTATAAAACAGGTGCATCTTGTTGGGTCCTGGTCAATAATTTGGACTCTGTACTTCCGCACAACCACACCTCATCAGAATAACAGAGGAGGAACCCCAACAAAGGAAAGAAACAGAGACTGTGGCCTCTGCCCCAGAAGTAATGGGTATGGATATAACCAAGATTTTAGAAATGGATTCCAGAGTATCAATTATCAAGATGATGTATAGGCTTGAGAAAAATATTAACGAAAATATAGAATCTCTAAGGCCTGAAATGAGAACGAATCTGATGGAAATTAAAAATGCTATGAATGAAATGCAGTCTAAACTGGATGCTCTGACGGCCAGGGTAAACAAGGCAGGAGAGAGAATTAGTGAGTTAGAGGATGAGATTATAGAAAAGAAGGAAAAAGAGCTGGCATGGGAAAAAATCCAATTTCAAGAAAAAAAGCTACAGGAGATTACTGACTCAGTGCAACGTTCCAGTGTCGGAATTATCGGGATCCCCTAGGGGGCGGAGAAAGAGAGAGGTCTAGAAGAGATATTTGAACAAATTGTAGCTGAGAACTTCCCTAATCTGGTGAAGAAAACAAGAATTCATGTCCAAGAGGCAGAGAGGACCCCTTCCAAGATCAACAAGAACAGATCAACACCACAACGTATAATAGTACAATTTGCAAGTCTTAGATCCAAGGAAACAATCTTGAAAGCGGCCAGGGGGAAGAGAATCCCCACCTACAGAGGGAGGAACATCAGAATAACATCAGACCTGTCTACAGAGACCTCGCAAGCCAGAAAGGGATTGCAAGACGTATTCAGAGCGCTAAGTGAGAAGAACATGCAGCCAAGGATCCTTTATCCAGCAAGGCTGTCATTCAGAATGGATGGAGAGACAAGGCCCTTCCAAGACCGGCAGAAACTGAAAGAATATGTGGCCACCAAGCCAGCCCTACAAGAAATATTAAGGGGGGTTCTATAAAAGTAGAGTGATACAGAAGTTTACAGAGACAACCTATAGAAACAAGGACTTCACAGGCAACATGATGACATTAAAACCATATCTCTCAATAATCACTCTCAATGTGAATGGCCTAAATGCACCCACAGAACGACACAGGGTTGCAGATTGGATAAAAAGACATGACCCATCCATATGTTGTCTACAAGGGACTCACTTTGAACCTAAAGATACATCCAGACTGAAAGCGAAGGGATGAAGAACCATTTTTCATGCCAACAGACCTCAAAAGAAAGCTGGGGGAGCAATTCTCATATTAGACCACTTAGATTTTCAGCTAATGACTGTAGTTAGAGATACAGAAGGACACTATATTATTCTTAAAGGGTGGATCCAAAAAGATGTTCTAACAGTTATAAATATCTGTGCCCCCAACAGGGGAGCAGCCAACTACAGAAGCCAACTGTTAATCAAAATAAAGAGACATATAGATAATAATGCGTTAATAGTAGGGGACCTCAACACTCCAGTCTCAGCAATAGACAGATCATCTAAGCAGAAAATCCACAAAGAAACAAGAGCTCTGAATAATGTACTGGACCAGATGGACCTCATAGATACACACAGAGCATTCCACCCTAAAACAACAGAATACTCATTTTTTTCAAATGCACATGGAACTTTCTCCAGAATAGACCATATCCTGCGTCACAAAACAGGTCTCAACCAATACCAAAAGATTGAGATTATTCCCTACATATTCTCAGACAATAGTGCTTTGAACCTGGAACTCAATCACAAGAAAAAACTTGAAAGAAACTCAAACACTTGGAAACTAAGGAACATCCTGCTTAAGAATGTTTGGGTCCACCAGGAAATTAAAGAAGAACTTAAGCAATTTATGGAGACCAATGAGAACAAAAACCCATCGGTCCAAAACCAATGGGACACTGAAAACGCGGTCCTAAGGGGGAAATACATAGCCATACAAGCCTCACTCAAAAGGATAGAAAAATCTAAAATGCAGTCCTTATACTCATACCTTAAGCAGCTGGAGATGGAACTGAAGAACAGGCCTAAGCCACGCATGAAAAGACAACTGATTAAGATTAGAGCAGAGATCAATAAATTAGAAACCCAAAATATAGTAGAGCAGATCAACAAAACTAGAAGCTGGTTCTTTGAAAGAACTAATAAGATTGATAAGCCACTGACCAGAATTATTCAAAAGAATAGAGAAAGGACCCAAATTAATAAAATTATGAATGAAAGGGGAGAGATCACGACTAACACTAAGGAAATAGAATCAATCATTAGAAACAATAGTTTCAAATCAACAACTACTTGCCAACAAATTAAGCAACCTGGAAGAAATGGATACCTTCCTGTAAACCTATAAACTACCATGACTGAAACAGGAAGAAACCGACAACCTAAATAGACCAATAACCAGTGAAGAGATTGAAGCAGTGAGTAAAAACCTCCCAAAAAACAAGAGTCCAGGGCCTGATGGATTCCCTGGATAATTCTACGAAACATTCAAAGAAGAAATAATACCTATTCTCCTAAAGCTGTTTCAAAAATTAGAAACAGAAGGAAAACTTCCAAACTCATCATAAAGGAGAATTACAGGCTGATATCCTGATGAATATGGATGCCAAAATTCTCAACAAGATCCTAGCTAATATAATCCAACAGTACATTAAAAGGATTATCCATCACAACCAAGTGGGACTCATCCCTAGGATGCAAGGGTGGTTCAACATTCACAAATCAATCAGTGTGTTAGAACACATTAATAAGAGAAGAGACAAGAATCATATGGTCCTCTCAATTGATGCAGAAAAGGCATTTGACAAAATACAGCATCCTTTCCTTATTAAAACCCTTCAGAGTGTAGGGATAGAGAGTGTATTCCTCAATCTCATAAAAACCATCTATGAAAAGGCTACAGCAAATATCATTCTCAATGGGGAAAAGCTGGAAGCCTTTCCCTTAAGATCAGGAACACGACAAGGATGCCTACTCTCACCACTATTATTCAACATAGTACTAGAAGTCCTTGCAACAGCAATCAGGCAACAAAAAGGGATAAAAGGTATCCAAATCGGCAAAGAAGAAGTCAAAATCTCACTCTTCACAGAGGACATGATCCTTTATGTGGAAAACCCAAAAGACTCCACCCCAAAATTACTAGAACTCATACAGCAATTCAGTAATGTGGCAGGATACAAAATCAATGCACAGAAATCAGTTGCATTTCTATACACTAACAATGTGACTGAAGAAAGAGAAATTAGGGAATCGATTCCATTTACAATAGCACCAAAACCCATAAAATATCTCAGAATAAACTTAACCAGAGAGGTAAAGGATACTCTAGAAACTACAGAATATTGATGAAAGACACTGAAGAAGACACAAAAGGATGGAAAAACATTCCATGCTCATGGACCAGAAGAACAAACACAGTTGAAATGTCTATGCTACCTAGAGCAATCTACACTTTCAACGCCATCCCGATCAAAATACCAGTGGCATTTTTCAAAGTGCTAGAACAAACAATCCTAAAATTTGCATGGAATCAGGAAAGGACCCTGAATCGCCAAGGAAATGTTGAAAAAGAAAAACAAATCTGGGGGCATTACGTTGTCCAATTTCAAGCTATACTACAAAGCTGTGATCACCAAGACAGCATGGTACTGGCACAAAAACAGACACATAGGTCAATGGAACAGAACACTGACTCCAGAAATGGACCCTCAACTCTATGGTCAGCTAATCTTTGACAAAGCAGGAAAAAACATCCCATAGAAAAAAGACAGTGTCTTCAATAAGTGGTACTGGGAAAATTGGATAGCTCTATACAGAAGAATGAAACTTGACCACTCTTTCACACCATACACAAAGATAAACTCCAAGTGAATGAAAGACCTCGATGTGAGACAGGAATCCATCAAAATACTAGAGGAAAACGTAGGCTTTAACCTCTTCAACATTGGCCACAGCAACTTCTTTCATGACACGTCTCCAAAGGCAAAGGAAGCAAAAGCAAAAATGAACTTTTGGGACTTTATCAAGATAAAAAGCTTCTGCACAACAAAGGAAACAGTCAACAAAATAAAGAGGCAACCCATGGACTGGGAGAAGATCTTTGCAAATGACACTACAGATAAAAGGCTGGTATCCAAGATCTACAAAGAACTTCTCAAATTCAATACCCAAGAAACAAATAATCAAATACAAAAACAGGCAGAAGATATGAACAGATACTCTTCCAATGAAGACATATGAATGGCTCAGTGACACATGAAAAAATGTTCAACATCATTAGCCATCAGGGAAATTCAAATCAAAACCACATCGAGATAACACCTTACACCAGTTAGAATGGCAAAAATTGACAAGGCAAGAAACAACAAATGTTGGAGAGGATGTGGAGAAAGGGGAACCTTCTTACATTGTTGGTGGGAATGCAAGTTGGTGCAGCCACTTTGGAAAAAGGTGCAGAGCTTCCTTAAAAAATTAACAATAGAGCTACCCTATGACCCAGCCATTGCACTATTAGGTGTTTACTCCAAAGATACAGATGTAGTGAAAACAAGGGCCATATGCACCCCAATGTTCATAGCAGCATTGTTCGCAATAGCCCAACTGTGGAAGGAGCTGAGATGCCCTTCAACAGATAAATGGATAAAGAAGATGGGGTCCATATATACAATGGAATATTTCTCAGCCATCAGAAAGAATGATTACCCAACATTTACATCAACATGGATGGAACTGGAGGAGATTATGCTAAGTGAAATAAGTCAAGCAGAGAAAGACAATTATCACATGGTTTCACTATTTGTGGAACATAAGGATTAGCAGGGAGATCATTAGGGGAAGGAAGGGGAAAATGAAGGGGGGTAAACAGAGGGGGAGATGAACCATGAGAGACTATGGACTCTGGGAAACAGAGGGTTTTAGAGGGGAGGGTGTGGGGGATGAGCTAGCCCAGTGAAGGATATTAAGGAGGGCACATATTGCAGGGAGCACTGGGTTATATGCAAACAATGAATCATGGAACACTACATCAGAAACTAATGATGTACTGTATGGTGACTAACATATCATAATGAAAAAAAAAAAAGAAATAGGTGTGCTTCATGAAACTCTCAAGTGTGCCCAGCACAGTATAACAGAGGCAAAATCCAAAGCAACGTCACCATTCATCCCTCTTCAGTCATCCCTCTCATATTTATGGAATATCACAAGCCATGTGCTGTTCTGGACTCTGAGGATTCCAAGATGAATGAGCCTATCTTCGTGTGCAGAAAGCTCACAAAATTATACTGTTCTGGATGCCAGGAAGCCAGGGTACCTAATCCAGCAAGGAAGTGGTAGGCAGTGAGAGGTAGCTTCCTGGAGTTGGTGATTCTGATCTGAAACTTGAAAGATAAATGGGAATTAGCCAGACAAGGAGCCAGGAGGAGGTGGTGTGGAGATGGAGGAGTGGTCTGCATGTGGAACAACTAGGAAACACTCTCTAGTGAGAGTCAGGGGAGAGGTGAGCAGGATACAAGCAACTAGGTTCTTTTTGGGAGGCAAAGAACAAGGCAGGACAATAAGGAAGAAGACTGAAACAGCTGAGAACCTGATTATGGACAATGTTATCCCTCATAAGGGAACTTAGCTTATAGTCCCACGAGTGAACTGGTGAATAGGAAGACCCCAACCAAAAGTGGGAATAAAGACAGGAAGTCTGAGTCATGGGGGAAAGGATCAGCTGTGTGTCTGCTGCACAGTGTTTAGGAGACCTGCCTATGGCTTGAGGAGCAGCCTGGCTGGAGGAGATAGATGTGGGAAGGCAGGCTATGGGGTCCGATTAAACTGAGAAGACAGGCAGTAGGTAGACTGAAAAGGGCACCGATACTCATCAGCGTGAACTCCGAGTGGGGGCTAATTATAGACACACGGAAGCTCTTGGGAATTGTGACATCCTGGGGCTGGTAACCTTTCCATCTCTTGGGCCACATGATCTTCAGGCTGTCTCCACCTCTCCCTGCATTTCCACTCCATTCTCTGCTACCAGCCGGATTCTTCTGCATCTTGAGAAAATATTGGCCCAGCTCATCCATTCACAAGTTACTGGCCAGTCCACGTAGTTGAGTGGTGGCAGGGTCATTGTTGAGAAGGCTTGCCTGCCGGACCACCCTTCAGCATATGTGGGGTAGTTCTTAGGAGGAGCTATTGTCCACTGACGTCTTTAAGCTCTTCTTACTCACCTATGCTGAATCTAGAGTTCCTTCTCAAATCATGCCAAGTCTCTCAATGAGAAAAGAGATGATGGCATTAAAGAATGGAATGACTTGTGTTCTCTGGACACAAGATGGTGTGTTAGGGATGAGTGCAGCTGAGGTGGAAGTCTGTTATGACAGGTCTTAGTCAAGCCCTTCATTTTTGGTTGGAGCTCAGAATGTAGGCCCATTATGTCACCAGTCTTCTCTGATTTTCCCATCCCTTTCTAGCCTGAACTTCTTCTCCCAGCTTATCACCCTATCCTGAGAAACACTCCTGTGTTCAAATCCTGGTGCTTTCAAATATTAGCTATGTGTCCTTGGCAAGTTACTTCATCTTCCTGAGCCTCAGTGTCTTCAACATAGAATTGTGGGGGCACCTGGGTGGCACAGTTAACTGTCCAGCTCTTGGTTATGGCTCAGGTCGTGATCTCAGGGTCATGAGATCGAGCCCCGTTGTCGGGCTCCATGCTCAGTGGGGAGTCTGCTTGAGAGTCTCTCTTCCTCTCCTTCTGCCTCTCCTGTTCATGCTTGCTCTCTCTCAAATAAATAGATAAATCTTTAAAAAAAGAATATGTATACGATTCTATCTGATCGCATTCCTGTCCCCTAACTGTCCCCATTCCATACCCATATAATATGTGTGTATACCCATGTAACACAGACTGGCATTATAGACACTTATTAATACTTGAGGAAACGAAAGAGGCTGTTGTGTGGCTGCCATTGTTTTACTCACTTCTCCAGATCCTTTCCTCTTTGTCTTGTGTAGAAAGTCTTACTGTAACTCCAGCTTCTTCATAGAGTCCTCTGTATGTTTTCTTTCTCTAACTGGACCATCTGCCATGAACCCTTCATCCTGAAGGGCTAGCTCTGTTCTCCCACGTTCTACCCCCATAGGGTAAGGAGATGCTGCTGGCATCCCTTTGGTGCCTGGCTTCCGCTCTTGTTCCTAAATCCCTATCACACTGAATCCCATACCAGTGGGCCCTGTCACTCCTTGTCACTATTTTGCTACCATCTATGGCCATCTCTTCTTTGAGCATTTTGGAATCTGCTCAAATAACCCACCACCCCGATTCATTCCATATAGAGGTTGTGTGCTCTGAGCACCCTGGTCCTCCTTCCCGCACAACTGTGGGTTCCCCCTGCTGCTCCTCAGAGCTGATGCCTCCATGCATTCAACAGAACGAGTTGGTGTCCTCTTGGGCACCAGGCTCTTTGCCAGGCAGTGGGGTGCAAATGTTGAACCAGACTTAGCTCCCTCCCTCATTGAGCTTATATTCTTCCCTAGACAGCATTTCTCTTTCCTATAAATGTGTGTTCCTACACCCTGTAAACAATCTCAATTATTTCCCACCCTTAAAAACACATCTTTCTTCTTCCTGCATCCCTTTTAGCTACTGCATATCCCCTCATCTGGTCTTCTCCTTCCTTTCCCTGAATAGATTTTTTCCCACTGCTGTGGGTGCCTACCACTGTACCAAAACTACTGATGAGAAATCCCAAATACCATATCCATTGAAAATTTGCTGTTCTTATTTTGTCCCCTGTTGGACATTGTAGAGACCCAATCACTTCTTCCTTAAAAACTCTCCTTTCCCTTTGCTGCCATGACACCACCCCTCCTTCACTGTTTCGTTATTTCTCCCAAGTCTCCTTTGAATTCTTCTCCACCACCTTACACGCTTGGTGTTCTTTTCCTGACTTGAATGTTGTCTTTCCTACAGTTCTCTCCTCAGCTGTCTGTTCTCCCTCCCTGCACATTTCCTGAGTGGTTTTAACCACACCCCTGTTTTTGTCCCCACTTTTACAGAAGAGTCCTGAAGCTGCCTCAGCTCCAGAAGTTCCAGCGTGGAGTTTTCATGGCCTTCACCCCTTCTTTCCCCTGCACCCCTCTTTCCTTGTATCCCCTCTCTTTTTTGGTGGGCCCTTTTATCAAAGCCATAAACCAGGGTCTTTTCTAGGCAGACCTCTTCTCTATCCTCAAGTATTTCACAGTGAATCGGTCCCCAGGGCCTTTTGGTTATTCCCTCTGAATATGTCTCATTCTCTCCTTCTTTCATAGTCAGGACTTTGATGATGTCTTTTCCAAACTACTGCCTTTTTTTTTTTTTAATCTTTAAGTAACTTTTTGTTTATATAAAATGTACAGGGACCCAGAGATAAATAAATCATAATCTCTGCCCTTGGGAAACTCATGGTCATGGCTGGTCACGGGCTTGTAAGCAAATGCATCCCAAGGCAATGGGAGGCTGCACAGATGGGGCAGCAGGTGCCGTGTGCTGGGCCGTACAGGGGCGAGATGAGGCGGCGACGATAAAGGTGGCATTTGTGGCTGATTGCTCTCCTGCTTTACACCCTGGAATGCTTTTCTGGCCTTAGGTTTCTTATTCTGTCCTTCGGCACATTCGTAGATTTCCAAGATCTGACACGTGCCAGGTTTGCGATATCTTACACAGGTTGGTGGGCGTCTTTCTAGCAATCTGACCTTTATTCAGTTAAACTGTGCCAAGATACATTTGAAAAAAGGAAAAAAAAAAAAAAAGCCCTAACCAAGACACATACAGGATGACTTCTTTGACACCCCAAGTATCTTTCTGGGTTAAATGAGGCCTCACTCAAATAGACCTGAGTCTACCCACAAAATTAGCTTCGCCTGGGACACACCCAAAGCTCACAGTTTTGTTTTTTTTTTTTTGATTCTCCTTTTATATGTCCAGAACTCTGTAGTGTTCTTAGCATGGTCAGAGGAAGAGCAAATCTAAAAAATAGGCTCTAAAACAGCAGCTCAGAATTCCTACCCATTAAAATGAGAGTTATGACTAGATCTGGGCAGGGTGGCCAGCTTGTTCCCTCCTCACCTTCTTTATTTCCGGACGTCCACTCCCATGTCCTACACCCTGGCCTGAAGCAGGGGTCAGCCTGCATCTGACAGCCTCGCCCGTGGAGAAGAGCGTCTCCTCCAACAGCACCAGAGGCAAATAGAGGTTCCGTAGATGCATCAGCCCACCCTTCTGCGTTTGCTCCCGTTGTCTGTGAGCTCAGGCTCACCTGGATGATGGGTATCCGCCACCCTGAAAAAATGTTAACCCAGCCAATGGGAATGGAGGCCATACTTAAGAAACGTGCTTCAGCAAACTGTGTTCTCAAAGGGCTTGTGGCAACAGTCAGGGAACCAGGGTCCTCTTCCAGCTGTTCCAGAGAGCTGCAGATTGGCTTACCTTACCATGGCCCTGGTTTTCTTCACTTAGAAGTGGACACGGCCGTCTCTGTTGGTAATTTTTTCAGCACACACTTCTTCAGCTCTTTGCAGGCCTCCTTGGTGTATCACTCAGGCTTTGGGTTTGCGACGTCGGAGCCCCATGCCTACTCTGCCTGATCCTGTAATGTCCGTCCTGTCACTTAGCTGCCCTGCTGAGTTTGTGTGTGCCCTTTCAGCCAGCTGCACCCACTAGAGCACAGGCTCCATGAGGCTAGGGACTCACGTGTGGCTCCGGCCTGTTACTATGTCCCGGGTGCCCCACTGCGTCCGGGCATTTGGCCCTCAATACATGTCAGTGGAGTGAATGATTGGGGTGCTGATCTCCACAGCCCCTTCAGCCTGACACTGCTCTGGGTGTGACGGGCAGTGGGTTTTTTCTGCTGGGTTCACACCTGTTCATCTGTCTTTTCAGGAGCCCAGCAGCCGGGGCTGCCGTATTACACTGACCCTGGAGGACTGGGGATGAATCCTGCCGGGAATCCTGTGGCGATGGCTTTCCAGGTCCAGCCCAGCTCACCCCAGGGAAGCATAGCCTACCCTCCCCCTCCTTCTTACTGCAATACGCCCCCACCCCCGTATGAACAGGTGGTGAAGGCCAAGTAGCCGGGGCGCTGCCCAGCACCTGCCTATGCGACTCACAGGGGAACAGGGAGGGGTGCTTTCCCTCCACCTCTCTGTCCCCATCAATGTTCGCTTCCAGGAATTGTCTTCTGAGCCACTAAGGGCAAATTCCTCTTTGATATCTTCCAAGCAAGCACAGCTCCCTTTCAAGTTTTCTGTGGAGGACCAGTATTTGAATTTATCCTGTGTCTCCTCTGTTGCTTCTGTTTCTGGTGTAATCTGAGCTCTGGCAGAGTGTGGACAGTCCCCAAGGGTTGACACCTTAGATCCTTGGGGGAGAAACTAAGGAGGAGGAGCCAAGGCAGGGCCCATGTGTGCCGGTGAGCACAGGTGAGCACAAGGAGAGGACTGTCCTTCCAGGCACACAGCAGGCAGCTCACAGAAATGAGGCCCCACAGGGTCCGCTCTGAGCCCCTTGTCCTGTCAGTCTTCCTCTTCGAGAAGCTGTTAGACTGTGGTGTAGAAGCCTGTTAGCACTTTCTATCTGCATCCCTCCCTGAAGATGAGCGAGGCTTCCTTCTGCATGGCCAGGGCTGGGAGAGGGCTGTGTACATGGAGGAGATGAAGATGCGGATGAGGTCAAGTTGGATGTCTGCAGTTACCTGACCGTCACCAAGGAAAGATGGGAAATTGATTCCTGCGTCAAACTGGGACATTGCATTTTATGAACTCTTCGTCTGACTTGGCAAAAATAAAATGTTCCCCCGTTTCTAGTGAGTTTGTGGAAGCTCAACAGAGTCCCGTCCTTTAAGGTCAGACTGAGAACGTCAGCAGCTCTCTGGCCTTTGTTCACGACCAGAGGTGTCTGCGCCCTCCCCCACGGCAGCCCTGGCAGTGGTTGAGATGGCACTTGCAAAGGAGAGAGGCACATCTGGCCGGGAAGTCACATCAGCCCCTTGGAGAGAGGTGTCCCTGCAGGGTCCGGCCAGCGGTGTTGAGGCAGGCCAGGCCAGTGGCTTGTTTGATCTCAGCAGGGGTGTGTGTGTGTGTGTGTGTGTGTCAGGGTCTGAAGAGGAAAAGCTTGTTGAAAACGAGACAGGAATGCAAAGTCCCAGGACTGCAGGAGGAATCTCCTCAAAGAGTACTGACAACTGAATCACACTTAGAATAGAAGATGTGGTTGGAAATGCAGACCCTGGCTAAGAAACTTATCTCAGCCTGGGGTCGAACGAGACGTCACCGGCTGTAAGGGTGCTGTTCCTCTGCGGTCAGCAATGCTGGTAGTGCAGTTAAACCCAGACTGACACCTGGCCGCTCGTGTGTAGGAAGACAGCACCATAGCCAAGGTGGGTGGGTCCCTGTGTGTGCAGTAGTGGGGGCTTGTTTTTGTTATAAGTAATTGGAGCCTCTTGAGAAACTGTCACTCATTGAACTTGAGCATCAGGACATCTCAGTGCAGGGGTGCTGAGTGTTTCCATTCCCCCACCAGGAGTCTGAGTGTCCCTCTTCTACTGGGATATCTATGTAGGCACGGGTGAGGAACCAGGATAGGACGGCAGCGACTGCTCAGACTTCCCTTCCTGTAAAGGTGGAGAGTCTGCAAGCCTCCCAGGGAATTCCGCAGCAGATGCTTGGAGCCAAACAAAAACCATCGGGCGCGCGGTTTATGAACACAGATGCAGCTGCTGGTGTCTCCAGCCACCCTCCGCGACCCCGAGCTCCTGTCCTGACCGCAGTACCTCGCGACACCCTTGTCCTCGACTCAAATGAGACAACAGAGCACAATGTTTGCTGTTTACAACCAAGGACAACGATGTGGGTCCAGAAGCCTCCTCTTCTTCCAGGCCATTTGTTTTGCATTTTTGACTTAAACTTCTCCCTTCACTTTTTTTTTTCCAATAAGCAGCACAGGCTCGGCCGCCCCTGGAATTGGATCGGGTGCACTTGAATAAGCACGCAAATGTCCATGACTAAACTTTATTTATCTTTTTGCTAGCAAATTATCTCAGAGACTGAACGATTTAGGTAGTGCTCAACAATTTTGTATTCCATGTTTGTAAAGATAAATTTTCTTTACCCTTGAACCTGGGCGAGAACCCTGCTACCGTGAACACTGACCCCGTGTGTAGAAATTCCACCTGTGGTGACATTTCCTGGCCATTCTCATTCCATCTGTGCTGACGTGGACTGTGTCCCCCTCCTGGAACAAGTCCAGCTCCTGGTGTGTTAAACTCTTAGAGAGTCAGTGATTAGGAGTAAACTGGGAGCAGATCTGTGCATGTTTTTTCTCTGCAACATTTGGCTCATTTCTCTTTTTTGTTCTCTTTTGATAGGGTCCCATTTCCTATGTGTGCAAAATAAAAAATAAATTTGGGCACGTGCTTTGATTATTTTGCTGGGATGTGGGAAAGAGGGTGGAGATAAGGCTTCTTTTTTTTTTTTTTTTTTTTTTAA
>NC_048218.1:117830870-117869082 GCF_002007445.2 Ailuropoda melanoleuca | reverse complement strand
GGAAATGAGAGGCCAGCAAAGAATGTAAGGAACATTTGGTTCACCAACACGTTTTTAAAATCTAGCTACAGAAAAAATAATCTGAAGCAAGTAGAAAGAAGTGTTAATTAGATAAACTCACAGGTAACACTGTCATTAGTTGTCCAGAGCGCCTGGATCTGCTTCCATGGGTAGGTGAGCCTTGATTTTAAAAATGCAGCTCTCCAGGCCCCGGGTGGCTCAGTCGGTTAAGCATCCGACTCTTGATCCCCACTCAGGTCTTGATCTCAGGGTCGTGAGTCCAAGCCCTGTGTTGGTCAGTGTAGAGCCTGCTTAATAGAAAGAAAGAAAGGGAGGGGAGGAGGGGGAGGGCGGAGGGGAGGGGAGGGAAAAGAAAAGAGAAAAGAAAGAAAAAAAACAAAAATACAGCTCTGCTGGGTCAAAAACTATTTCTCTCACAAATCTGTTGAAGGATAAAACGGCTACAAGCTGCACTTTAGATGAATCCCTCATGGAGACAGTATTTATAAAGAGCGTTTTATCTAAAAACAGGACAGGAAATAAGCCAGAAGAGGTCAAGCAGCTTCCTCTGGTGAAGTCAGGGCTAATTTACACACATTACCTAATTTACAGGACACCCCACCAGGTTATCAACTTCCCCCAGCGAAGTGGAAGCAGTCTTATTTACAAGTCAAAGGTCATGACTTGAGATGGCAAACAGTTACTGTTTCCTTTTATCTGCTTCTCCCAAATTTCACTGAAATTCAAGAAATCTGTAATGGTTCTCAAGGCAAAAAAGGTATAAGAATAGAAATTCTGAGTAATTCTGAAATAGAAGATGGCAGGTAGGGTTGATTGATAGAGAAGACTAAAGCTGAAATGTTCAAGAAGGTGGCTGGGGAGGTGAGAGCTTTACAAAAACCCCACAGGGAGGCCAGCAAGTGCAGAGGGCAGGCCTGGGCAAGGGACATATGCCAGGGTGTTGACCTGTGGGTGTTCTGGAGAACAGCTATGCCAGGGGCGCCGTGTTCTCTGCCCCTGGCTCCCAGGTAGGGGAGCGGCCAAGTGCTGGAACTAATAACCCTGCAGCCTGCTCTCTCACAGAGGGGATGCTCTGCATGGTAAGGTGTCAGGAGGTGGGCTACTGGTATCATTGTTTAATTGTTAAAAGCAAGTTAAGCATTTTCTAATGTATTGGTCAATTAAAATAAGTATTTCCTGTTGTATCGGTCAATTAAAACATTCATAAGCTGGGCTGCCATCCCTCTCCCGCAGCCCCTGGATGCAAGGTCATAGATCTCTCAAAGTGGAAGCTCAAGGACCTGTGAGAAATCATGGCCCAGTCACCAGCACCATGGATCTTTCCTCTGGGACCAGAGGAAAGATCAGCTGAGCCCTCTCCTGACTGGCACCGCCAGCCTTTCCACCCGGCCGGCCAAGCATCTCCCAGCTGAAATGATCCTTAATTGTTTGAGTTCTCAACTTCTAATATTCTTTGAATGCCAGAGATGACAGCACGAATTAGACATGAGGGCAAACCACATGGGCCTAACCACCCATTGTGGTTTCATGGCGAGATTGTGGGCTCTGAAGATGGACAGCCTTGCTCCCGTCCTGAGTCTACTGTTGGTTGGCTGTGTGTCTTCAGGCAAGCGACTTAAGTTTCAATCACTCAAATGATCTCAAGTCTGTTTCCTCGACTATAAAATGGGAATTACACTACCTGTTGCTTGAACCAGGCACATTTGTGGATATTCAACCAATACTTAAAATCCTCTGTTCTCCCTCATTGCACGCTCCTTGAGCAAGAGAAACTGAAGCACAGTCGGAGAGAAAACGAACTCTCACCTAATCCTTTGCCCGTCTGTCAGCAGAGGAGACCAGGGCTGCAGGGGAGAAAATCTGAATACCTCCTCCTTGCATTTCCTGTCTTTCCGACCCCGATTACGTAAAGGTGGGTAACAAACGGTGCATGCTGCTCAAGAATGAGTGTCTTCCTCACCGTTTATTCAAGATGACGTTGGTGAGCACCTGCAATAAGCCGTGAATCATAAGCAATATTTTTGTATGTTTCTATTACTTTGGGTATTTCTTTTGCTGTCTCCCATCTCCCCACAACTTTCTACTGTAATGTTCCTGTTTGGGATTGGCTGTCTTGGACTATCCAGGAAGGATCCTGCTTCACTCCTGGGCACAAAGCCCTCCTAACATGCTGTGGGGGTGCAGGGATGGTTATCAATTCACATCCCTCCCCACTACCACCCTTGAAGAAGGTCAAGGGAGGGAGTTCTGGTGCTTGTCCCAAGAGTGTGACGAGGGGGGAGCTTCACTCCATCTCTTTTCAACAGTAACAGGAAGCTGGAGAGGGCTGCTTTTGCCTTTTGCTCTGGACTCAAAATCACAGACAGTCCCTTGGTCCTGAAATCATTTGCCACAGACCTCGTACTCATCGTACAGGAACAGGAGACTGATAACAACCTTGTACCTTTGAACTGTGCCTGGACACAAGCCCTTACAAACAATTCTTCATGTTTTTTGGAAGAAAGGAATTTTGCATTTTGCTTTAAAGTTTACAAGGAGAAATGCTTTTAGATGGATAGTCTAGACCAGCACCATCCATCAAAAACATACTGTGAGCCAAACATGCTATATTAAATTTTCAGTAGCTTCTCATTAAAGAGAAAAAAGTGAAATTTATTTTCATCATTTCAACCTGTAACAATAGAACATTCATTTTTTAAAAATGCTAACACTCTTTTTTTCCACACTGTCATCACAATCCAGTATGAATGGTACGCTCACTGGCGCAGCCTCCACCTGGAGCACCGCATCTCCAGTGTGCGGGAGGGGCTACTTTATTGGACAGCGTGGGGCAAGGCTGCGTAAGAAACTGTTCAGCTCTTATGTTCTTGCTGGTTATTGACAGCATAATCCAATAAGGTTCAAAAATTAGGTTAATTATAAAAAGGTTGAAGGTAAAATTCAACCTCCTGTGACATAGTTTGCACCTTTCAGTGAACCAGCACAATTCTCTCGATATCTGGTATTACAGATCCCTGAGACGGCACAGCTATAAGTCAGGCTTGGGAGGTCAGTGTTTTTGCTTCTTGGCACTTGGTCGGCTGTGCATGAGGGTTGTTGCCTTCCATTGCAGCTCATTCTTTCATTCCAATGTCCAAAGGTGCTGCATGGTTAGTCCTGAAGTAGCATCAAGCTGCTAAGAAGTACCCAGGAGACAGGTTTAGTGGGGCCCCAAAAGTGCTTCTAAAATCATGCGTTCCTGGTCTGGTAGATGATGCTAGGGACCAGCCCTGAGGCCTCCTTTCCCAAATGTGTGCCCAGACACAAGCCTGTCACTCCTTTGGTTCTCACCAAGTTCTCCAAGGAAACTCGGATGTCTCTGGAAGGAGCAGGTTGTTATCAGCAACTGAAGGGAGGACAAGGCAATAGTTCCTTCACTTCATGCTTGTCATTGTTTGGAAGAACTTTCCAGTGTGACATTGTGGATGCACAAAGAGATGTAAGATAAAATTGCAGAAATTGTGCCCTCTAGTCAGAGTGCTCATCCCCAAAAATCTGCTGGCCACTTGAGTGCCCTTGGACAAGTTTCTCTTCTCAAATATGACGAGGTTGACCTAAAAGTTGTCCGGGACCTCTTGCATCTGACCTCTATGACTAAGCCCTAGTACACAGGTACAGAAGGGGGGAGGTGGGAAGGGGGACAGTAGGAGAGGGACAGGATCAACAAATTCTGATGGGTGGTGAGAGCTCTGGTCCCCCGGGGCCAGGCTGGCTGTCCCCCATGCTGTCCTTTGCTACCACCTGCCAGGACAGGCCCCGTTTGGAAAAGCCCTCTGTGCATGCAATTATCTAAGTACTGTGGTCTCTCCACCCCATTCTCTGCACTCCCCTGGGAAGAGGCAAAGCCAGGGACCCTTCTAGGTGACCCCTATCCTTCACAGAGACTTGGAGGCCTAGCAGGGATAGTCTGTTGGTTTTGTGCCCTGAAAAGGTATCTCAATTCTGGGAAGTCCTGGGGAAGGCATGTCCACCTTACAGCTCTCTGGCTCTCTTTATCCCCTTCTAGCCCAGGCCACTGCCCACTGTGTTAGCCCCAGAACCTGCGAAAGACACAGTGGCCTGGCTGACCTTGGAGATCATCTCCATTTTCCTGCCTTCCGCTCTTGCTCGAGTCATCCTTCCTCAGAAAGCCTGGCCTCATTGCCCTCCGGCAGGGGCAGGGGCAAAGGCACCAGGCTTTGCACTCCAGGAGACAGGACACAATGGGGCAGATGTTCTTGGCGTGCCCCCTGTGCTAGAGAGATCAGGGCCCAGGCAGAACCGCAAAGTGACCGCGGAGCAGGAGGCAGGGCCAGTCCCTGGGTACTGCGACTCCGGCGTGCCACCCCACCACTACGGTTCTGGGAGCTCCAAATGTCTCCATTTCATCCTCTGGAAAATAGGGCTAGGGAAGCACACAGTTGGGGTGAGGACTAACCAGAGCGCATGGGATCCCTACAGACACTAGTACGAGAGGGGGAGTCACAAGGGGAATGGGCAACAGGCCGGACCCAACCAGCTGAGCTCAGGGCCCACGCCTCCCTCCCGGGGCTGCTGCGTGGGCGCAGGGGCAGGGTGGAAGCAGGGGTGGGAGTGGGGAAGGGCCCAAGGGGGCGCCGGCTGGGGATCCTGCTTCACCCGTCTTGACAAGATCCCTGCTAATATTCTTCATTAAGAAGAAACCAAACCAATGGATTTATTTATTTTTATTTTTTATTATGTTATGTTAGTCACCATATCCTTAGTTTCTGATGTAGTGTTCCATGATTCATTACTTGCGTATAACACCCAGTGCTCCATGCAATACGTGCCCTCCTCCCTACCCATCACCGGCCTATCCCATTCCCCCCTTCCCTCCCCTCTGAAGCCCTCAGTTTGTTTCCCAGAGTCCATAGTCTCTCGAGGTTCATTCCCCCTTCTGTTTACCCCCCCTTCTAATCTAATTATGAAAGTAGTGTGTGCTCACTACAGAAAATGTAATGGAGACTGAACACAAAGCACTAAGGAACATGCCTCCCAAGATAACAGATGGGTACATCTCCAGACTTTCTAGCTCTCTTGCTTTAAGGACGCACAAAGGAATAAAATAGGTATATTTTGTACCCTGTTTTACTCCAACGTTTTTTTTTTCATGGCATTAAAACATTTCCCTACCTCTTCCCTGTAAAGATTAAATAGTACCCCACCATACGGCTGCTACACCGTTTACCTCCATCCTCTCTGATCTAACTTTCAGGGTTTTGTTCCATTTTGTTGTTCATTTTTTTTAATTGAAATTTTAGTTAGTGAACATACAGTGCAATATTGGTATCTGGGGTAGAATTCAGTGATTCATCACTTAGATACAACACCCAGGGCTCTTCATAACAAGTGCCCTTTTCAATATTCACCCATCTAGCCCATCTCCCACACACCTCCCTCCATCAACCCTCAATCTGTTCTCTATCGTTAAGAGTCTCTCATGGTTTGTTTCCCTCTCTCCTTTTTTCTTTTCCCCCTTCCCACATGTTCACCTGTTTTGTTGCTTAAATTCAACATATGAGTGAAATCATATGGTATTTGTTTTTCTCTGTCTTATTTTGTTTAGATAATAAACTCTAGCTCCATCCACATTGCTGCAAATGACAAGATGTCCTTTTCTGATAGCTGAGTAATATTCCATTATACATATATAGGCATGCCACATCTTTATCCACTCATCAGTCGATGGACATTTGGGTTCTTTCCATAGTTTGGTATAATGCTGCTGTAAACATAGGGGTGTATATACCCCTTCAAATCTATATTTTTGTATCCTTTGGGTAAATACCTTGTAGTACAATTGCTGGATCTAGGTAGCTCTATTTTTTAACTTTTTGAGGAACCTCCAAACTGTTCCCCAGAGTGGCTGCACCAGTTTGCATTCCCACCAACAGTGCCCAAGGGTTCCCCTTCCTCTGCATCCTCACCAACACCTGTTTTTTCTTGGGTTGTTCATTTTAGCCATTCTGACAGGTATGAAGTGGTATCTTATCATGGTTTGATTTGTATTTCACTGATGATGAGAGATGTTGAACATCTTTTCATATGTTTTTTAACCATCTGGATGTCTTCTTTGGAAAAGTGTCTACTCATGTCTTCTGCCCATTTTTGACTGGATTATTTGGTTTTGGGTGTTGAGTTTGATAAGTTCTTTATATATTTTGGATACTAACCCTTTACCAGATAAATCATTTGCACATATCTTCTCTCATTCTGTGGTCTGCCTTTTAGTTTTGTTCATTGTTTCCTTCACCGTGCAGAAGTTTTTTTTCTTCATGAGGTCCCAATAGTTCATTTTTGCTTTTGTTTCCTTTGTATCAGGAGATATGTCTAGTAAGTTGTTATGGCTAAGGTCAAAGAGGTTTCTGCCTGTGTTCTCCTCTAGGATTTTGATGGATTCCTGTGTCACATTTAGGTCTTTCATCCATCTTGAGTTTATTTTTGTGTATGATATAAGGGAGTGATCCAGTTTCATTCTTCTGCATATTGCTGTCCAGTTTTCCCAACACCATTTGCTGAAGACACTGTCTTTTTTCCATTGGATATCTTTCCTGCTTTGTCAAAGATTAGTTGACTATATAGAAGTGGGTCCATTTCTAGGTTTTCTGTTCTGTTCCACTGATCAATGTGTCTGTTTTTGTGCCAGTTCCTTACTGTCTTGATGACTACAGCTTTGTAATATAGCCTAAAATCTGGAATAGTAATGCCTCTAGTTTTGTTTTTCTTTTTCAGAACTGCTTTGCCTATTTGGGGTCTTTTGTTGTTCCATACAAATTTTAGTATTGTTTTTCTAGCTCTCTGAAGAACGCTCATGGTATTTTATTAGGGAT
Source organism: Ailuropoda melanoleuca (assembly GCF_002007445.2). NCBI lineage: Eukaryota > Metazoa > Chordata > Mammalia > Carnivora > Ursidae > Ailuropoda > Ailuropoda melanoleuca. Next base: position 117,862,192 of record NC_048218.1, on the reverse strand, counting down.
TGCATTAAGTGTGTAGATTACTTTGGGTAGCACAGACATTTTAACAATGTTTATTCTTCCAATCCATGAACATGGAATGCTTTTCCATTTCTTTGTGTCCTTTTCAATTTCTTTCATAAGTGATCTATAGTTTTCATAATACAGATCTTTTACCTCTTTATTTAGGTTTATTCCTAGATATCTTATTGCTTTTGGTGCAATTGCACATGAGATTGATTCCTTGATTTCTTTTTCTGCTGCTTTGTTTTTGGTGTAGAGAAATGCAATTGATTTTATATCCAACAACTTTGATGAATTCATGTATTAGTTCTAGCAATTTTTTGGTGGGATATTTTGGGTTTTCCACATAGATTATCATGTTGTCCACAAATAGTGAAAGTTTGATTTCTTCCTTGTCAATTTGAATGCCTTTTATTTCTTCTTGTTTTCTGATTGCTGAGGCTAAGACTGCTGGTACTATGTTAAACACTAATGGGGAGAGTGGACATCCCTGTCTTATTCCAGACCTTAGGGTTTTCCCCCATTGAAGATGATATTAGCAGTGGGTCTTTCATATATGGCTTTTATGATGTTGAGGTATGTTCCATCTATCCCTACTTTGTTGAGGGTTTTTATCAAGAAAGGATACTATATTTTGTCAAATGCTTTTTCTGCATCTACTGAGAGGATCATACGGTTCTTATCCTTTCTTGTATTAATGAGGTGTATCACATTGATTGATTTGTTAATATTGAACTACCCCTGCAGGCAGGAATAAACCCCACTTGATCATGGTGAATAATTCTCTTAATGTACTGTTTAAGTTGATTTGCTAGTATTTTATTGAGAATTTTTGCATCCATATTCATCAGAGATATTAGTCTATAATTCTCCTTTTTAATAGAGTCTGTGTGGTTTGGGGACAAAGGTAGTGCTGGCTTCGTAGAATGAGTTTGTGACTTTTCCTTCCATCTCTATTTTGGGAACAGTTTCAGATTGTTTAAATGTCTGGTAGACTTCCCCTGGGAATCCGTCTGGCCAAGGACTTTTGTGTGTTGGGAGATTTTTGATGACTGATTCCATTTCTTTGCTGGTTATTGGTCTGTTCAAATTTTCAATTTTCTACCTGTTTCAGATTTGGTAGTTAGTAGATTTCTAGGACTCTGTCCATTTCTTCCAGGTTGCCCAGTTTGTTGGCATGTAATTTTCCATAGTATTCTCTTACAATTGTTTGTATTTCTGTGTTGTTGATTATGATCTCTCCTCCTTCATTCATGATTTTATGTATTTGGGTCCTTTCTCTTTTCTTTTTAATAAATCTGGCTAGGGGTTTATCAATTTTATTATTTCTTTTGAGGAACCAGCTCTTAGTTTTGTTAAATTGTTCTGATTTTTTTGTTTCTATATCATTTATTTCTGCACTAACCTTTATTAGTTTCCCTTCTTTTGCTGGCTTTAGGCTTTATTTGCTATTCCTTTTCTAGTTCCTTTAGGTGTAAGGTTTTATCGTGTATGTATTTGAGACTTTTCTTGCTTCTTGAGGTAGGCCTGTATTGCAATATACTTCCCTCTTAGAAGGAAATATAACAAATATACCAAAGGTTTCTGACTGTCGTTTTTTCATTTTCATTTGCTTCCATTTTTTTTTTAATTTCTTCTTTAATTTTCTGGTTAAGCCATTCATTCCTGAGTAGGATGTTCTTTAACCTCCATGTATTTGAGGTCTTCCCAATTTTTTTCTTATGGTTGACTTCCAGTTTCATAGCATTGTGGTCTGAAAATATGCATGGCATGATCCTGATTTTTTTGTGTTTATTGAGGGTTGATTTGTGACCCAGTATGTGATCTATTCTGGAGAATGTCTCGTGCATGCAAAAACAATGTGTATTCTGTTACTTTAGGATGGAATGCTCTGAATATATCTGTTAAGTCCTTCCAGTCCAGTGTGTCATTCAAAACCATTGTTTCCTTGTTGATCTGCTTAGATGATCTGTCCATTGCTGTGAATGGGGTGTAAAAGTCCCCAACTATTATTGTATTATTATCAATGAGTTTCTTTATGTTTAATATTAATTGATTTATATATTTGGGTGCTCCCAATTTGGGGGCGTAAATATTTACAGTTGTTAGATCTTCTTGATGGATAGACTCCTTCATTATGGTATAATGTCCATCTTCATCTCTCGTTACAGGCTTTGTTTTAAAATTTAGTTTATCTGATATAAATATGGCTACTCCGGCTTTCTTTTGATGTCCATTAGCTTGATAGATGGTTCTCCATTTTTCACTTTCAATCTGCAGGTGTCTTTAGGTCTAAAGTGAGTCTCTTGTAGGCAGTATATAGATGGATGTCGTTTTTTATCCATTCTGATACCCTATGTCTTTTGGCACAGTCTATTTACATTCAGAGTGATTATTGAAAGATATGAAGTTAGTGCCATTGTGTTACCTGTAGAGTTGGTGTTTCTGGTGTTGTTCTCTGGTCCTTTCTATTCTTTGTTGCTTTTGGTCTTTTTTTCTCCAAAGAGTCTCCCTTGAAATTTCTTGCAGGGTTGGCTTAGTGGTCACAAACTCCTTTAGTTTTTGTCTGGGAACTTTTTTTTTTTTTTTTAAGATTTACTTATTTTAGAGAGACAGAGACAGAGAGAGCACAAGGGGGAGGGGCAAAGAGAGAGGGAGAGAGAATTTCAAGTAGACCCCCTGCTAAGTGTGGAGCCTGAGATGGAACTCAATCTGATCCCATGACCCTGAGACCATGATCTGAGCAGAAATCAACAGTTAGATGCTCAACTGACTGAGCCACCCAGGCACCCCTGTCTGAGAAACTCTTTATCTTGCCTTCTATTCTGAATGACAGCCTTGCTGAATAAAGAATTCTTGTCTGCATATTTTTCCCATTCAGCCGGTTGAATATTTCCTTCCACTTTTTTCTGGCCTGCCACATTTCTATGGACAGATCTGCTACAAACCTGATTTGTCTTCCTTTGTATGTTAAGGACTTTTTTCCCTTGCTGCTACAAGATTCTTGTCTGTATTTTGTAAATTTGACTGTGCTATGCCATGGCGATGATCACCTTTGGTTGAATTTCATGGGAGTTTTCTGTGCTTCTTGGATTTTGATGTCTGTGTCCTTCCCCAGATTAGGGAAGTTTTCAGCTATCATTTGTTTGAATAAACCTTCTGCACTTTTATCTCTCTCTTCATCTTCTAGGACTCCTAGGATATGAATGTTATTAGGTTTTAATAAGTTGCTGAGTTCCCTAAATCTACCTTCATGGTCCATTACCTTTCTTTCCCTCTTTTTTTCAGCTTCATTATTTTTCATAATTTTATCTTCTATATCACTAATTTGGTCCTCTGATTCTTCCATCCTCATTTTTATGACCTCCATTTGGGATGCATCCTGGTTATAGCATTTTTAATTTTGGTCTGACTAGATGTTAGTTCTTTTATCTATGCAGTAAGGGATTCTCATGTCTTTTATGTTTTTTTCAAGCCCAGCTAGTATCCTTATAATCGTTGTTTTAAATGCTAGCTCAGACACATTAATCCCTGGCCATGAGTTCTACTTCCTGTTCTTCTCTTGTAATGAATTTCCCTGTCTTGTCATTTTGTCCAGAAAAGAAAAGAAGAGAGAAAAAAACAAAAAACAAAGAGAAAAATAACAACAAAATCTAGAACCTGGGTGTGTTTTGGTCTGCTTATTAACAGAATCTAGATCCCAAAAGAAAAAAGAAAAAAAAAACTAAAAATAATTAACAATTAAAATATATAAATAGTGTATATATAATATATATAAATAAAAATTTTAAAATTAATAGTAAAAAGTTAAAAAGGGAGTTGAAAAAATAAAAAAAAAAACCAAAAAATAAATTAAAAAAAAGGAAGCTAGGTCCCATTTCCCCTAGAGCTGAAGCTTTGTAGCACTCTATGACCAGTAGACTTTGTGTCATGGAATTGTTTGTGGTAGGCTTCTGGGGTAGGTGTCTGCTGTGCAGATTCTCAGGTTTCTGTGGAAATGCACCTCCAGGGCACAGGGCGATGGGGCTTGGCATAAGCAGGTCCGGCCTCCACTGGGTGGTGCTGTTTTGCTCCCTGAAAGCTTTAAGTGCCGATGGGCGGGATTAATATGGTGGTGCCCTGGAAAGTTTGCAACCCCCACCCTTAAGTGAGCTGTCACAGAAGAGCAATCAATCACCTCTCGTGTTCCTGGTTTCCATGTGAACCCTGCGTTCATCCTGCCTGTGTCTGAGCTTTTTTATCTCGGCAGCATGGCTGAGTTTCAAAACTCCAAATTTTAGGGACTCCCCGTGTGCAGACACTTACTGCTCCTGTGAGGGAGGGTCTTGCCAAGCTTTTGCTGGTTGCCGGGTGGTCCCAGGAAAGCAGTTGCACAACCACACAGCAGTTTGCGGTTTATGGCAAAACAGAGCAGAAAGCTGGCACCAAGACCTGCTGTCATCAGCGGGCTTCCCAATCCTATGCCTGGAAACAGTGCAGCAGGTTGGCAACATCCATTCTTCTTGTGACCCAGGGGATCCTCAGACCACATCTGACTTCTGGGATTCTTCCCAGCTTTGCCACCTGAGCACCTTTAGGCCAGGCAGGTCCCCCACAGTAGCCGACTTCTAAAAGTTCAGATTTTGCGTTCCGCTGCTTGTGAACTTTGAGGTAGCCTTTGTAAGAGGTTCCCTCTCCGCAGCCATATCCACAGCTATGTCTCCCTCATGTCAACTCTCCACACCTCCTACCTTCCAAAGTGTGGTCGCTTTTCTACTTGTACACTTGCACTTTTTGTTCTCTCAGACTTCCAAATGATTTCTTGGGTGCCCAGAATTGTTTGATAACTATCTAGCTATGTTCTATGGATGAGACAAGCTTGGGGTCCCCCTACATCTCTGCCATCTTAATTCCTCCTCTGTCTTTCATTTTTAAATAAGAAAATATTCTACATATTCAAAAGAATGAGTGTAACTTAGCATAAGGTGTGGTAGATGCTGGCTAGATGCTTAGAAGAGCCCATTCGTCTTCAGCTGTGCCCACCTTTCCCAGGCCCCTGCAGCCAGGCAGGGCTATGCTGGTTGTGGAGTGAAGATGCAGGTAACCCAGGCCTAAAGGCTCTCCCTCCCTTTCTGGAGCCTGGATTCAGAGTCTCGCACTGTGGAAGATGGCAGAATCTGAGTCCCCGGATGGCTGAGGAGCTGAGATCTACAAATTGCCAGGAAAGCGGCTCCAGTGAAAATCAGTCTTTATTGCGATGACACAGTTTGTTAGCGTAACTGGATGATGCAGACCAAGTGCAATAATGACATGAACACACCACATTGCCGTCCCGCTTAAGAAAATGGAGGTCCCTATGAATCTCTACCCCTTGCACCCCCTACCATTATCCTGCATTTTATGTTAAAATCCCCTTCCTTTTCTTCATAATTTTACCATATGTGTGTTTTGTTTCCTTTTTACATTTATGATAATAATATAGTTCTCCAACTTGCTTTTTTTGCACAAGTTGTTGCTCATTTTTCTCTACTGTGATTAATACTGTGCTGAGCATGCTTGTTACTATTTTTTATGTGCATCCACATTTATTTCCTTAAATTGCTGGGTCAAAGCATATGTAGATTTTTTAGGGATTTTGATATGTACTACCTTTAGAAAGATTATACTGATTTATTCCACCAGCCTTTGCCAACAATGTATGTGATTGTTAGTCCACATAAAATTACCAATTTGAAGGGGAAACAAGAAGTCCCATTTTTTGTTCAAGTTTGCATTATTTTATTACATGCATCCCTCACCAACTGTAAGAAACACCTTCCTGAGGGGTGTGTGGTTGGCAAGACCACATGTGTCAAGCTTAAGCTCTCATAGAAAAGAAAAGGTTAGGAAGAATATGAAATATAGTATTAAATATGTATTTATGAAATATATGTGAAATATAACACTCAATATATATAGCATTAAATGTATAGATACATGAAATATAAACATTAAATATATATTAAGGTTGGAATAAATGGAAGTCTTTTAAGGTATCCACTTAGACACCTGTGGATACCAGCAGGCATCTATTCACTTGAATGGCCTTCTTCGGTTCATTATCCAAGTGGCAACGTCACTGTCTGGGAGCAGTGTCTCTTCTGTTCTTTGAGGATACACAGGTCCTACCTCTTCTTAAAGTGTTCAAATCACCTCAGACTTGGGCAACATCAGTTTTCATCGTCATTCTTCAATGAGCATGCCTTACTCATCATGAGCTTTGGCATCAAAACACTGCTGCCATTTACTCACTGGGTAACCTTGGGGGAGGTATTTTGCCACTCTGAGCATCAGCTTCCTTGTCTGAAGCATGAGGGGAGGAACACCTCCACCACCATTCCCTTGTCTGTCTGTTCTACAGAATCTGGAAGAGCTGCACATCCGGTCATTTTCCCACCATATTTATATGGGTGGTCATGTGACACAGTTTTAGCCAATGGAAGATACTGTAGAATTCTACTCTGGGGCTTCTTTTTCTCATGAATGAGACCGAAGTTGCTAGCACTACCACATGCCAGTTCATTTGTCTTTCAACATTGATGTGATATCTACAGCTGCAGCAGCTATCCTATGCCGAAGATGGAAAGATAATCTCCAAGAAAATCACAGAGGTACCTGCTTTCACATTGTTGAATTGCTGAACCAGTGAGACATTTCTTATTCTGAAAAAATAAATTCCTGTTAATCAGATTTTCTGCTCATAATGTATCTCATGGGTGGTGGTGAGAATTGTGGAAAGTAATTTTTGTAAAAGGCTAAACACATTGCCTAACATTTAAGTAGTCAATAAAAGATATTTTATGATTATTAGTTGTAGGGTTAGCAGTACCAACTGATCTCAGTTGCCGCAAAATATTTTCAACTCTGATGTATGAGTCTGGCCAGGAGTAAGAAGACATTTGTTGAAGGTCATTTCTTTGCTTCAAACTAGCATTAGAGACCTAGGACAAGTCTTGAGCCTCTATGGGCCTCAGTTTCCTCAGATGTTTATAAAAATGATATCAAAATCCCCTTTCAGATCTAAAATTCTTTTATTCTATTTTATTTTCCTTAGATAACTTTTCTATCACAGGATATAAGATCCAGGCTGACAGGACCAGAGAAGGATGTCTCAAGTGGGGAAGAGTGTGATATTTCTAGTTACATGTACACAATTTATAAGTCACTTGGGGTATGCTAGAACTCCCGGCCAGGCCTCCTCATGTGGTACAATATGAAGTACCAAATATCATCTAAGAAATAATCATGGGATCAAAGAAGATGGCAGTAGAACAGAAGGACCCTAAGCCCATGAATACAGCTAGATAACTGTTAAGTCATCGTTAATACCCCAGAAATTGTCCTGAAGACTGGCAGAACAAACTCCACAGCTAACGGTAGAGAAGAGGCCACGTGGAAGAAGGTAGCAAATGCAAAGACACGGTATGGGAGAGAAATACATCATGGCTGTTGCAGTGGGGAGGGAGCTGTGGTCATTGAGAAGTGCAAGAGACAGACTAGCACACGGGAGCTCCCAGGGAAAATGAAACCCCATAGTAATTGGCTTGGAGAGTGAGGGGGCAGAATTTCATGAGTTCTTGCAATGAGCAGGACTTAGAGCCTGGAGTTTTAAAGGACAGCAGGCTTAGCTCTGGTAGAGGTCGGAGGCATTGGAGCTGCTCTTGGAGAAAAGGTAGGCAGACAGCCTGGGAACACACAGTGTTGAAATAGTCATCTGAAGAGTACCTGGGACATAGTGGGGAGGTTATTTGCTCATCTCAGAGCATGTTCCAGAGAGACAGCATTCATGGAGAGATCCCTCTGGGGACAAAGAAACTGGCAGGCAGCATTTTCTTCCCCAGCCCCTCAGCATAAATACAGAGCCACCTGCCAGAAGCACAGATACTCACTACCTAACTTGCATACACTACACCTGCCCACCCCCCATTCCTGTGGAACTGCCCCTCCCAGTCACACCTACCTTAGACAGACCCAGCCTGGTGGACCCCCTGCCTTAGAAGACCACCCAAACCAATGCTCATACTGTGTCTCCCCGTTTGTGAGTTTTGCAGAACCTCAGTTATAGTGGAAGTGGCAACAAAACTCATTTCATAAACATGCCAAAGCACGCTTAGTTAAAGCATGCCACATTCAGGCCAGTCACCAAACCTGCCCGCAACAGGCAAAGAGAGCCTCTGAAGATGACTGGCCTCAGGATACAGTGGCCAGGACACAACAGCAGAGTGCATGCAGCACATTGGAGACACTCCTGGAAGTGCCAGGCCCTAGGGAACAGGGGGAACATGGCAGGTCACTGCAGGACCTCTTCTTCATAAGGATATTAACCTCGAGAACAGTTGTAGCTGACTTTCCTAAAACACAGAAACAGGCACAGAGACTTAAACAAAATGAAAAGACAGAGAAATTTATCCCAAATGAAAGAAAAGGACAAGGCCACAGCCAAAGATCTAAGTGAAACAGATATAAGTAACATGCCTGCTAAAGAAGGAATGATCATAAGGACACTCACTGCACTTGAGAAAAGACGGGAAGACATGAGTGAGACCTTTAACACAGAGATAAGGAATAACATAGCAGAGATAAAGGACACAGCAAATGTAAAATCAGAAACATGCCTGATGGAAGGAATAGAAGGCTGAAACAAACAGGAATGAATTAATGACTAGAAGACAGAGTAATGAAAGTAATCAAGCTGAACAAAAGACGAGAAAAGAATTATGCAAAATGATAACAGACCTAAGGAACTCAGTGACTGTATCAAATGTAATATTATTCATATTGTAGGAGTCACAGAGGAAGAGAAAGAAAAGGGAGCAGAAAAATTAGTTGAAGAAACAACAGCTGAAAACTTCCTGAATCTGGGGAAGGAAACAGACATCCAGATCCAGCAAGCACAGAGAACAAAAGAACAAAAGCAGGGGTGCCTGGGTGGCTCAGTTGTTAAGCCTCTGCCTTTGGCTCAGGTCATGATTCCAGGGTCCTGGTTTGAGCCCCACATCAGGCTCCCTGCTTAGCGGGAAGCTTTCTTCTCCCTCTCCCTCTCCCACTCCCCCTGCTTGTGTTCCCTCTCTTGCTGTCTCTCTCTCTCTCTCTCTCTCTGTGTCAAATAAATAAAAAAATATTTAAAAAAATCAACAAAAACAGACCCATGCCAAGACTTGTTACAATTAAATTGGCAAAATATAGTGACAAAGAAAAAATTTTAAAAGCAGTGAGATGAAAGAAGAGCATAACTTACAAGGGAAAAACCATAACACAAGTAGGGGGTTTCTCAATAGAAACTTTGCAAGCTGGAAGGGAGATGCATGATATATTCAAAGTGCTGAATGGGAAAAATCTGAAGCCAAGAATACCAGCTAGGCTATCATTCAGACTAGAAGGAGAGATAAAGAGTTTCCCAAACAAAGGAAAATTGAAGGTGTTCCTGACCATTAATCCAGTCCTGCAAGAAATATTAAAACGGACTCTTTGAGTGGAAAGGAGAGACCAAAAGTGACAGCATAGGTAAGAAAAACAAAAGCAGTAAAAATGAATATTTCTATGAAAGTCAAAGACCTCACAAAATAAGAGGATAGAAGATATAATAGCATATACCTAAACCATGGGGAAGAGAGGAGTAAAGAATGAGTTCAAACTTAAATGACCATCAACTTCAGATCGATGGCTATATGCAGAGGGAGTTATATGCAAACCTAATGCTAAGCACAATCAAAACCCACTAATACATACGCAGAGAATAAAGATAAAGAAATCCAAATATATCACTAAAGAAATTAGCAAACCATGAAAGAAAGACAAGAAGGGATCAGAGAAGATCTTCAGAACCACAAAACAAGTTAAAAAATGACAATAGATATCTGTCAATAATTACTTCGAATGTAAATGGACTAAACACTCCAATCAAAAGACATAGATTGGGGCACCTGGGTGGCTCAGATGGTTAAGTGTCTGTCTTCAGCTCAGGTCATGACCTCCAGGTCCTGGGATCAAGCCCCACATCAGGCTCCCAACTCAGGGGCGATCTGCTTCTCCCTCTCTTTCTGCCTCTCCCCCTGCTTGTGCTCTCTCTGTCTCACTCTCTCAAAAGAATTTTAAAAAATATATATATTTTTTAAAAAAGACATAGTTTGACAGATTGGAATAAAAAAAAAAGCAAGACCCATATATGTGTCGCCTACAAGAGACTCATTTTAGACCAAAAGAAACCCGAAGACTGAAAGTGAGGGGATGGAGAAACATCTATCATACAGGTGATATCAAAAGAAAGCCAGAATATCAACACTTATAAGGGACAAAACAGACTTACAACAAAGACTGTGGGGGGGGGGGAGTAGTATGGGGACCCAGAGCTTGTCTCATCCTTCAAACGTAGGTAGATCAACATCCAAACGTCTTGAACAACTAGGAATTAAGGATGAAGGATTGAGGATTACAAAAACAATCTGCACAGTTGGAGGGAGAGACGTGGCAAATAGGAGGTTCAGAGTTGTGAATTGGGGGAGAGAGACCCACAGGGCTGCAAAGGGGAAGGAAGACTTTTTGCAGAGCAAAGTCAGGTAGAGGGAGAAAGTGGGAGAGCTCTCAGCAGGTAGGAATCGCACAATAAGCTGCCCCCAGGAGTCCCCTGGGTTGCCCTGGGAGAGATCACGCCCCAGAGTTCATTTGGAAGAGCATTTTTTTGCTTCTCCGAGGACAAAAGACCAACTGGGAGCCACTGAGCAGTTCAACAGCAGAGTCAGAGATGTGCACAGATGGCAGAAAACCCAACAACTTTCGCTGTGAGCCATAATAGGTCTAAATCTCTGTGTGCGCACGGAGAGGCTGCTTTTCCACAGCAGAGCTGAGCAGAGAGCAGAGACGGCGGCAGACAGCAGATCACCTGCTTGCTGCTTTGTGTTGTCTGCCACGATAGCTTCAAGCCTCTGAGACTACTTTTCTGGGATAGAACGGAGTAGGGTCTGAGTAGGGCAGAGACTGCCAATAACCTGGTTCCAGCTTTTCACTGAGCAGTACAAGAAACTCTAGCCTCTCTGTGCACACTTTGCAACTGCTTTTTGGGGACAGGATGGGACAGTGCAGGCTGAGAGACTCTCCTCCAGGGATGGGGGAGGGGGAGCGGGTCTGTACCTTACTGGGCCCTTTAAACTTGGAGTTTTGATCCCAGGGACCAGCCTGAGATAAAGTACAGGAGATCTGTGGCTCCGGGAGTGCCAACAGCCCAGGAGCAGACAGGTTAAGGGCAGGGAACTGACAAAAGCCTGGGACATAGGAGATTGTTTGCTTTTCTGAGAGGGCCTCCAGAATAGCAGTGATGCGGAGTACCCTTCCCAGGGACAAAAGGGCTAGGTGACGCCATATTCCTCCTCCTTCACCACTCCCCAGCCCCACCAGCACAGACTTCAAAGAGAAACACAGCATGTCCAGTGGAGACTGGAGTCCCCTACACTAAACCCTGCTCCCCTGCACCTGGCTGGGGCATTTTTACAAGGGCAAGTAACCTTGTAAGCCAACCTACAGACCTCTTCCTCAAAAGACCAACACAGGCATTTACTGTGTCTCCTGATTAAAGAATGCTCTAAAACACCAGCTTCTGGTGGAACTAGGACTAGGCTTCCTTCTTTTTTTTTCTCCTCTTAATTTTAAAATTTTTAATTTTTCTATTTTATATATTTTCTATTATATATTGAGTGCAAAGGAGAAATATATATATATTCTATTTTTATATTTTCAACGTTATATATAAATATATATATATTTCTTTTTTTTCTTTTCTCTTTTTTTGGTATCAGGCTTATAATTTTTTGTTCATTTGTTGGTTTATTTGTTTCCTTCTCTTATTTTTTGGATCAGACTTCTAATTTTTTTTCTCTTTTCTTCTTTCCTTACTCTTTTTTCCTTCTTTCTTTCTTATTCTTTGAAATCAGGCTTGTAAGTTTTTTTTTTCTTTTTCTGTTTGTTTTCATTTTTGTTCCTTTTCCTTTTGTCTTGGAACAGGCTTTTTTTTTTTCCTTTTTCTTTTTCTTTTACAGGCTTATCTTTACAAACAAACCAAAGCACACCTAGTTACAGGTCCAAACACCCCCCACTACAAGCAAGGAGGAACTCTGTAGAGGACAGACAAATGGGAAAGAGCAGCCAAAATGCAACAGAACAATATACGCAGCTTATACCAGAAACACTTCCTGACGTTTTTGTTCTTGCTGTTGTTCTTGTTTCTTTCTTGCTTTCTTTTCTGGAAAAATGACAAGACAGAGAATTCACCACAAAAGAAAGAGCAGGAAGTAGTACTCACAACCAGGGATTTAATCAATACAGTTATAAGTAAGATGTCTGAATTAAAATTTAAAACAATGATTTTAAAGATACTAGCTGGGTTTGAAAAAAGCATAGGAGACACTAGAAAATCCCTTACTGTAGAGATAAAAGAAGTAAATCTAGTCAGGCAGAAATTAAAAATTAAAAATGTAATCCCAAGAGGAGGCCATAAAAATAAGGATGAACAGAGTAGAAGAAAGAATCAGTGATACAGAAGATAAAATGGTGGAAAATAAGGAAGCTAAAAAGGGAGACTTATAGAACTCAGGGTTTCCATAAAGTAAAATACTATCTGGTTATTGGGACCCAGAAGACAAGGAATGGGAGAGGGGTAAATGTTTATTTGAACAAATTATAGCTGAGAACTTTCCTAATCTGGGGAAGGAAACAGGCATTCAAGTCCATGAGAACAGAGAACACCCCTCAAAGAAAATAAAAATAGGTCAACAGCTCAATACATAACAGTGAAGATTGCAAATTTCAAAGATAAAGAAAATCCTGAAAGCAGCTTGGGACAAGAGGTCCTTAACTGACAAGGGTAGACACAAAGGGCTGTCATCGGACCTATCCACAGAGACCTGGCAGGCCAGAAAAGACTAACATGATATATTCAATGTGCTAAGTGGGAAAAATATGCAGCCAAGAATACTTTATCTAGCAAGGCTGTCATTCAGAATAGAAGAGATAAAGAGTTTAGAGGACAACAAAAAATAAAGGAATTTGTGAACACTAAACCCACCCTGCAAGAAATATTAAAGGGGATGCTTTGAGCGGAGGGAGAGACCAAAGTAAAAAAGACCAGAAAGAAACAGAGACGATCTACAGAAACAGCAACTTTACTGGTAATACAATGGCACTAAATTTAATCTTTCGATAATTACTCTGAATGTAAATGGACTAAATGCTCCATTAAAAGACACGGGGTATGAAAATGGATAGAAACAAAACAAAACACAAGGCCCATCGATATGGTGCCCATAAAAGGCTCATTTTAGACCCAAAGACACTTCCAGATTGAAAGTAAGGGGGTGGAGAGCAATTTATCACACCAAGGAACGTCAAAAGAAAGCTGGAGTAGCCATCCTTATATCAGACAAACTAGATTTTAAACCAAAGACTAGCATAAGAGATGAAGACACTATATCACAATAATGGGGTCTGTCCAACAAGAAGATCTAACAATTGTAAATATTTATGCCCCTAACTTGAGAGTGCCAAATACATTGAAATCAATCAAAACAAAATTAAAGGAACTCATTGATAATAATACAATAATAAGGAACTTTAATACCCCACTCATAGCAATGGACAGATCATCTAAGCAGAAGATTAACCAGGAAACAAGTGCTTTGAATGACACACAGGCCCAGATGGACTTAACAGATATAATCAGAGCATTTCATCCTAAAGCAGGAGAATACACCTTCCTCTTGAGTGCATATGGAACATTCTCTAGGATAGATCACATTCTGAGTCACAAACCATGTTTCAACCAGTACAAAAAGATTGAGATTATACCATGCATATTTTCAGACCACAATACTTTAAAACTTGAAGTAAATACAAGAAAAAATTTGGAAGGACCACAAATACATGGAGGGTAAAGAGTATCCTACTAAAGAATGAATGGGTCAACCAGGAAATTAAAGAAGATTTGAAAAAATACATGGAAGCAAAAGAAAATGAAAACATGACAGTCCAAAACCTTTGGGATGCAGTAAAGTTAGTCCTAAGAGGGAAGTATATACCAATACAGGCTTTCCTCAAGAAACAAGAAAAGTCTCAAATACACAACCTAACCTTACACCTAAAGGAGCTACAAAAGGAATAGCAAATAAAGCTTTAAGCCAGCAGAAGAAGGGAAATAAAAATTAGAGCGGAAATCAATGGCATAGAAATCAAAAGAACAGTAGAACGGATCAATGAAACGAGGAGCTGGTTCTTTGAAAGAATTAATAAGATTGTTAAACCTCTAGGCAGACTTATAAAAAAAAAAAGATCCAAATAAATAAAATCATGAAAGAAAAAGGAGAGATCACAACCAACACTGAAGAAATACAAACAATTATAAAAGAATATTATGAGCAATTATATGCCAACAGATTAGGCAATCAGGAAGAAATTTCTAGAAATATGTAAACTGCCATACGTGAAATAGGAAGGGATAGAAGACCTGAGCAGACCCATAACGAGCAAAGACATTGAATCAGTAACCAAAAATCTCCCAACAAACAAGAGTCCAGGGTTGGATTGCTTCCCAGGGAATTCTACCAAACATTTAAAGAATTAATACCTATTCTTCTGAAACTGTTTCAAAAAATAAGAATGGAAGGAAAACTTCCAAACTCATTCTATGCCAACATTATCTTGATCCCAAAACCAGACAAAGACCTCTCCAAAAAAGGAGATTACCGACCAATATCCTTGATGAACATGGATGTAAAAATTCTTACCAAGATATCAGCTAATAGGATTCAACAGTACATCAAAAGGATTATCGCCATGTCCAAGTGGGATTTATTCCTGGGCTGCAAGGGTGGTTCAATATTTGCAAATTGATCAACATGATACACCAGATTAATAAAAGAAAGGACAAGAACCATATGATCCTCTCAGTAGATGCAGAAAAAGCATTTGACAAAATACAGCATCCTTTCTTGATGAAAACTTTCCACCATCTAGGGATAGGGGGAATATACTTCAATGTCATAAAAGGCATATAAGAAAGACCAACAATGAATGTCATCCTCAACGGGGAAAAACTGAGAGCCTTTCCCCTAAGGTCAGAGATATGACAGGGATGTCCACTCTCATGAGTGGTGGAAGTCCTATCCTCAGCAATCAGACAATAAAAAGAAATAAAGGGCATCCAAATCAGCAAAGAAGAAGTCAAACTTTCACTCTTCACAAATGACATGATATTCTATGTAGAAAATCCAAAGACCACCAAAATATTGCTAGAACTGATACAGGAATTCGGCAGATTAGCAGGATATAAAATCAATGCACAGAAGTGAGTTGCATTTCTATACACTAACAATGAAGCAGCAGAAAGGGAAATCAAGGAATCGATCCCATTTACAATGGCACCAAAAACTGTAAGATACCTAAGAATGAACCTAATCAAAGAGGTAAAGGATTTGTACTCTGAAAACTAAAGAACTCTTATGAAAGAAATTGAGGAAGACACAAAGAAATGGAAAAACATTCCATGTTCATGGATTAGAAGAACAAATATTGTTTTAATGTCTATGCTACCCAAAGCAATCTGCACATTCAATGCAATCCCTATCAAAATAACACCAGCATTTTTCACAGAGATGGAACAAATCATTCTAAAAGTTGTATGGAACCACAACAGATCCCAAATAGCCAGAGGAATGTTCAAAAAGAAAACCAAAGCTGGAGGCATCACAATTCCAGACTTCAAGCTGTATTACAAATATGTAGTCATCAAGACAGTATGGTACTGGCACAAAGACACAGAGATCAATGCAACAGAATAGAGAGCCCAGAAATGGACCTTGAACTTTATGGTCAACAAATCTTTGACAAAGCAGGAAAGAATGTCCAGTGGGAAAAGGACAGTGACTTCAGCAAATGGTGTTGGGAAGATTGGACAGCTATACGCAGAAGAATGAAACTGGACCACTTTCTTACACCATACAAAAAAATAAACTCAAGATGGATGAAAGACTTAAATGTGAGACAGGAATCCATCAAAATCCTAGAGGAGGATACAGGCAGCGACCTCTTTTACCTTGGCTGTGGCCACATTTTCCTAGACATGTCTCCAGAGGCAGGGGAAACAAAAGCAAAAATGAGATATTGGACTTCACTGGGGTGAAAACCTTTTGCACAACAAAGGAAATAATCAACAAAACTAAAAGGCAACCTATAGAATGGGAAAAGATATTTGCAAATGAGATATCAGATAAAGGGCTCATATCCAAAATCTAAGAACTTGAACTCAACACTCAAAAATAAAAAATAGAGTCAAGAAATGAGCAGAATACATGAGCAGACATTTCTCCAAAGAAGACATACAAATGGCTAACAGACACATGACAAAATCTCAACATCGCTTGGCATCAGGGAAATACAAATCAAAACCACAAGGAGATACCACCTCACACCAGTCAGAATGGCTAAAATTAACAACTCAGAGAGCAACAGATGTTGGCAAGGATGCATAGAAAGGGGAACCCTCTTACATTGTTGGTGGGAATGCAAACTGGTACAATCTGGAAAACAGTATAGAGATTTTTAAAATGTTAAAAAGAGAACTACTCTATGACCCAGCAATTGTACTACTAGGTATTTATCAAAGGATACAAAAATAGTGCCTCGAAGGGGCACATGCATCCCCATGTTTATAGCAGCAATGTCCACAATAACCAAACTATGGATGGAGCCCAGATGTCCATCAACAGATGAATGGATAGAGAATATGTGGTGTATATATACAATGGAATATTACTTAGCTATCAAAAAGAATGAAATCTTGCCATTTGCAATGATGGAACTAGAGGGTATTATGTTAAGCAAAATTAGTCAGAGAAGGACAAATACCATATGATTTCATTCATATGTGGAATTTAAGAAACAAAACAGGTAAACATCAAGGAAAGGAAGGAAAAATAAAATAAGATAAAAACAGGGGGTGAGCCAACCCATAAGAGACTCTTAACTGTAGGGAACAAAACTGATGGTTGCTGGAGGGAAGGAAGGTGGAGGGATGGGGTAATTGGGTGATAAGCATTAAGGAGGACACTTGATGGAATGAGCACTGGGTGTTATATGCAACTGATGAATCACTAAATTCTACCTCTGAAACTAATAATACACTGTATGTTAACTAACTTGAATTAAAAAAAAAAAAGTTAAAAATAGATCTACCCTGTGATCCAGTAATTGCACTACTGGGTATTTACCCAAAGAGTATGAAAACACTAATTCAAAGTGATACATGCAGCCCTATGTTTATAGCAGCATTATTTATAATGGTCAAGATATGAAAGCAGCCCATTTGTCCATAAATTTAGGATAAACAAGATGTGAGATATCTATATCTGTGTATAATGGAATATTATTCAGCCATAAAACAGAATGAAATCTTTCCAATTGCAATGACATGGATCTACTAGATTGTATAATGCTAGTGAAATAAGTCAGTCAGAGAAAGGCAAATACTATATGATTTCACTCACGTGCAATTTAAAAAACAAATGAGCAAAGGAGAAAAAAGATAAATACAAATTAAGAAACAGACTCTAAACTGTAGAGAAGAAACTGATGGCTACCAGAGGGGAGTAGGGAGGGTGGATGAGTTAAATAGGTGATGGGGATTAAGGAGTTTACTTATGATGAGCACAGGATGATTTATGGAATTTTTGAATTACTATATTATACACCTGAATCTAATATTAAACTGTAAGCTAACTGGAATTAAAATAAAAACTTAAAAAAGTAGTCATGCCAAAAGTGCTTATTTTGTATATAACCATCCCGTGTAGTGTTATCCAGTGATGATGGAAACGTACTGTATTTGCACCGTCCAATACAGTAGGTACTAGCAACATGCGGCTATTGGACACTTGAAATGAGGTCAGTGAGATGGAGGAGCTGTATTTTTAAATTTAAGTTAATCTTCATAAAGTAATTTAAATTCAAATATTTTTATGGGGCTAGCGGCTACCATATTGGAAATGTAGCTCTAGAGTCTAGGCCTAACTTCCAAGTTACAGGAAGTGGGAGATGGCAGAACACGTTAAATGACACCATGGGGAAGGAATCAGACAAATCCATCGGGGGAAGTTTTGTAAGACAATAATACTGGAGTCCTCAGAAAGTCAATGTCATAAAAACAAAATTTTAAAAAAAACACAGCAGGTGGGGACAGGGGGATTATCCTAGGTGAGAAGAGATGAACAAATATAAAGCATTCACCTGGATTGGATCCTGATTGGAAAAAAAAAACCAAAACAAACAAAAAACAACACAAACTTAAAAGATAGATACAGCAAAGTATTATAAAATCATTGTTAGTTTTTTCAGGTATGATATTGGTATTGTAATTATGTGGCAGGATATTATTTTTTAGAAGATGCATAATGAAGCGTTCAGGAGCAAATGGTCATATTGTCTACAACTCACTTTCAAATGATGCAGCAAATGTCTGTGTACATATGTGTGAAGAGAGAGAGAAACCTGAACCAGACACAACAATTTTTTTAATAGTCCTGTCATACATGATACCTCTTCTCAGAGAGTAGAAGTACCTATTGAACTGAGTGACTTACAAGATTTCCAAGCAGAATCTCTCTCTCTCTTTTTAAGGTTTTATTTATTTGAGAGACAGAAAGAAACAGACTCCCTACCGAGCAGGAAATCCAATGCGGACTCGATCCCAACACCCTGGGATCATGACTTGAGCTGAAGGCAGATGCTTAACCGACTGAGCCACCCAGGCGCCCCTTCCACGCAGAATCATAAAGATGCTGTCTGGTTTCTTCTTGTTCTTTCAAGGACAGGCATACCTTGTTTTATTATAGTTTGCTTTATTGTGCTTTGCAGATATTGCGTATTTTACAAATCGAAGGTCTTGGCAACTTCATGTCAAGCTAGTCTATTGGCACTAGCGGCACTTGCTCAATTCATATCTCTTATGTCATATTTTGGTAATTCTCAGAATGTTTCAAACTTTTTCATGATTATTGTATTTCTTATGGTGACTTTTGATCAGGGATTGACTTGCTGAAAGCTGAGATGATGGATAAAAATTTTTTAACAATAAAGTATTTTTAATTAAGGTATGTACATTATCATTTTTAGACACAAAGCTATTGCACACTCAGTAGACTTCAGTATAGTGTAATCGTATTTTTATATGCACTGGAATACCAAACATTCATTTGGCTCACTTTGTTGTGACATTTGCTTTATTGAAGTGCTCTGGAACTGAATCTGCACTATCTCCAAGGTATTCCTGCAAAATATATGAGCTTAGAAAGAAGCTAAAGAGAGGACTATTAAACATAAAGGGGTCAGGACTTGCTGGTTTTGAAAATTCTCAGACCTCTAGATGGCAAATAATGTTAAAATTAAGAAATAGCTTCCAAGCAAAGATAAAACTCAGGGTACTGTCAGAAAACTATGGCATAAAGATGGAAGGCAAGAGTGTAGCTATAAAATCTTTTGTTAAGAGTGTGTTAAAAGAAACTTCTAGGGTCAAACCTCGGACAGTTGTTCTAAAGAAAAGAGCTAAGAACCTGAAGGTCATTGTGTTTAACAACCTAACAAAAACTGATGTTGTAATGGGATGAGCATTTAGGAGGCCTGGGCAGATGAGTGTATTTTTCAAGTGGAGAAATGTGTATCATGTAGCCAGCTCCAGGGTGGCCCTCAATGATCTCGGTCTCCTGATAACTGTACCCTCGTCTAATCCTTCCACACTGAATACAACATAGTGAAGCAATGGTATGTGACATCTGATGTCTGGCCATAAATGAATGCCCTTGTCTCTCTTAGATCCTTGCTCTGGGAGATCCATTGGCCATGTCATTTGGACTCTCAGGCAGCACATGGAGAGTGCACTATGTTGGATAGTGTTCCCTACAAATTTATGTTCTTTCTAGACCCAGATATGACCTTATTTAGATATAGGGTCATTGCAGATGTAATTAGTTAAGATGATATCTTACTGGAACAGGGTAGGCCCATGATCCAATATGACCAGTGTCCTTGTAAGAGTTAAAAAAAGGGGCACAGACTGAGGCACCTGGGATTAAGCATCCAACTCTTGATTTAGCCTCAGTTCATGATCTCAGGGTCATGAGATTGAGCCCTGTCTCGGGCTCTGTGCTGGGTGTGGAGCCTGCTTAAGATTCTCTCTCTCTCAAAATAAAATAAGATGGAAATAGAGAGGGAGGCAAACTATAAGAGACTCTTAACTATAGGAAACAAACTATGGGTTGCTGGAGCGGCGGTGGTGGGGTGATGGGGTAATTGGGTGATAGGCATTAAGGAGGGCACTTGAGGTAATGAACACCGGGAGTTATATGCAACTGACAAATCACTGAGTTCTACCTCTGAAACTAATAATACAGTCTATGTTAATTAAATTGAATTAAAAAACATTTTAAAAAAAACTGCCTCCCTCCCTTTCCCTCTACCCTTCCCCCACTCACATGTACACATGTGTTATCTCTCTGTCTAAAAAAAAATGGCACAGACACACACACACGGTAGAACACATGTGAAGACAGAGGCAGAAACTGGAGTGATGTATCTGCAAGACCAAGAGTGCCAAGGATGGATGGCAACAGCAGAAGCCAGGAGAAAGGCATGGACCAGATCCTCTAGATCTTTCAGGGGGAGCATGGCCCTGAAGACACCGTGACATCAGATTTCTAGCCTCCAGAACTGTGAAAGAACAAATCTACTGTTTCAAGTCACCCAGATTGTGGAAATCTGTGTGGCAGCTCCAGGAAATGAATACAGACAGTAACTGAGGTCTCCCGCCAGCAGCAACACAGACTGACAGCCAAGTGGGTAAGCCATCTTGGAAGTGCTCCTGTGGCTCCAGGCGACACCTAATCGCAGCCTCATGAGAGACCCTGAGCCAGAATTGCTCAGCTAGGTTGATCTTGAATTTCTGTCCTGTGAATACAAATATGTTTATTGTTAACACACTAAACGTTGGGGTAACTTGTTACACAGCAATAGATCGGTAATACCATAAGGATCTTGGGGGAAGGCCATGCCTTTGCATGAATAATTTCACTTATATATTTGATAAATTATGTACTCTGGTCTAGAGCTTTGATGATGGTTTGGGCACTTGTCCTGAGTCATCAAATGAAACTAGGGATGATCAGAAACAGTGGTTTGGGAAAATGGCATGGCCGTAGTGTGGCTGAAAGACTGTAATTCCATTCCGTAGGGCACTGAGTCCTGAGCACTTCATTCTTGGCTTTCCTCTGAACGCTGCCTTTCTTCCAATTCTTTCCAAGAGACATGTCTCTTCCTCTCTGCCCTATCTTATCCCTTCTTGTCCAACCACTAGTCTTCTGTGTCAGAGTCCTGGTTTCCCATCATCCTTCCCCAAATCATTGTATCTCCATGGTCCAAAACACAGTTAGATCCCAATTAGAGGAAATTTTAAAAAACACATCAAAACAAGGATTAGAATGATGAACTCTAAGGTACCCATCATAAACCATCAATAATTATAAGTTCATGACTAGTCTTGTTTGATCCATCTATATTATTTGTGACTCTTCCCTCAATTATTTTGATGAAAATACCAGACATTTTGTCTACAATTATTTAAGCATGTAGCATTATCACACTTAAACTCAACAGTCATTCCTTAACATCTTTAAAGATCCAATCAATATTTACATTGTTTCTGATTGTGCTGCAGTTTCTTAAAAATAATTTATTTGTATCAGGATCCAAATAAGATCATACCATGAAATTGATTTCTAAATCTCTTTGAATATACAGGTTAACCTTCCGTCTCTTTTTTATCTTTTTGTAAAACAAACCAGGTTATTTATCCTGCAGATATATCCACAGTCTGGAGTTTGCTAAAAAGAGCTCCATGATATTTGTATTTCTTATAACCTAGTAAACTGAAAAGCTTGATAAGATTCAGATTCTTTTCGCTTTGCTGTGAAGGTGTCCTTGAGAGGTGGTGGTGTGTATTTCTATCAGAGGGTACATAAGGTCCACTTGTCTCCAGAGCCACTGATTATCATTGCCTGCGCTCACTAATTAAGGGCCAAAGCAGTAGCATTTACGTTCTCTTGTTCCCTCAAATGTATAGAAGAGTGAACCTGGGAGAACCATGCTTGTTTGGCGAGGGTATAAAGCAAGAACATGAAGCTTATGTGCATGATTTTATGCTTCAATTTTGAGCACATCGTTTAGCTGCTGGTTTGCTGTCTCTGTCCACTAAGCTTACTAAGCTGTAGCTGTTGTGCTGTCGCTGTACTGCTCATACTTGCCCTCAGCAAGAATGGAAATTAGTTCCATTTTTATCGTTGACCTTGAAATGTCTGATGCTACACCCATAAATTTGGGTCTGGTTGAATCTCTGCCCTACAACTCAGTTACACTGGGCAGCTCTCCTGATCCTGAGTTGCCTCGTAGCTAGTAAAATGTGACTCAGAAGGCTCTGCATAGGCTTCCGTTCGGCCTCAAGGGGATAATTGAATACGATGATGCTTATCAAGTGCCTCACACAGTGCCCGGCTCAATAAATGATCAATATTATTACCATACATTAGAAATGAAATGCACTCAAGTGATTAAACCCATTAAATATAAGAGAGCCTGTAAGAAAGAATGTGAAGAATCCCTATTGCTATATCCCTTGAGTGGGCCACTGGGAACATTACCAATGATTCAGAATGTGCTAGTTTTAAATTAAATACCACATCTTTCCGGAAGAGCTAGCCACATGTGGGGGGCGGGGGGGGGGCG
The DNA here is from genome assembly GCF_002007445.2 of Ailuropoda melanoleuca. Lineage (NCBI taxonomy): Eukaryota > Metazoa > Chordata > Mammalia > Carnivora > Ursidae > Ailuropoda > Ailuropoda melanoleuca. Next base: position 117,839,368 of record NC_048218.1, on the reverse strand, counting down.
CTGAAGCTGCAGCATCTAAGAGGGAGGAGCAAGCAGCTCCCGGAGAAAAGGTCTTGGATTACCAGAAGAAGCAGGGAAGTGGTGCTGGAATGGGAAAAGGATGATAAAAACTGCCTTACCTGGCTTACTTCTGGGGTAGTGCCAGCTCAGAGACATTATTAAAAACTTCTTTCCTTCGAGAGTCATTCCTAATTTAATGGAAAGATTATGTTGATTTTGTGAACGTTTGTACTGTGTTAGCTGCTTTGCTCAGATTATTTTATTTAATCCCCCCAACAGCCCTGTACTGAATGTGGCAGAGCCCGGACTGGAACCCAGAGTCTGACGTTAGAGGCCATTCTTATCTCGGTGTCTGCAAATGCTGATGAGATACTGAATAAAATGCACATCCACCTGCCCAAGGCACTTTAATTTTACAACTTCTCTCTGGATGTGAAATGCAGGAATTTCCAGCCTCAGCATATGTCTGTAAGGTTGAATACTTTTTAAAGCAGGGCAGGTAGAGTGCGGAGGGAGGGTGGCTTGCTTTGCAGCTGTCCTGCAGGCTCATTGCAGTTCCCATTTCCTCTCTCTTCCCACCTACCCTAGCCACTGAGCTGCTCTTATTGACCTTCAAGGTCTATTCTTTCAGAAATGGCTAATATTTGTGATGGTAAAATGATTGAGAAACTATGGTGTTTGATTAACACTTGACTTCTTCATTTAGGAATTTTCCCATCTGACAAAAATAGCAGACTTTCTGTAGGGGACAAAATCACAAAATTAAGGTGTTAGGAAGACAATTCAATGTAAGAAAAATTGAGAAAACCAGAGTGGCCTGGGGTGTGCAGTGTGGCAAGTGGTGCCCATCCTTCACTACTTCCTGTTTGAACACATGGTAGTGATGTTGACAATCGAGTAAAAGGATGTTTAAAGTCTGCTCAATCTGTGATGATTATGGTGGCTGGGCTGTGCTTAGTATAGTTTAGGAAGAGTCCCTGGAGAATTATGGAAATAAAAACCCTCAAGGGCTCAAAAATATTGGGCCATTCCTGGCCTTTCAAGCCAGCCAGGGAACCTCAGGAGGGTGAAGCTGCAGGGTTGAGGGGCACACTTGGGCTCCCTCCCAAGACCTGCTGGAGTGCAGCATGGCCTCCCCCCACCCCAGGGTATTTCAACAAGGAGCATGAGATCCAGAGGGGAGGAAACAGCTATGCATTTGGGGAAGCCAAAAAGCAGATGAATGAGTGATTAATGACTGAGCAGGGGAAGGCTGTGGGAAGAAAGAGGAGCAAAGTGAGTCCAGAGCCCCCAGAGAGGAGAGCTAGAGCCATTACCCGGACCCTGCTCAAGGCCGTGGGACTGACAGCTCCAGGGCCTCTGGGTGGCAGTGAGGAGATTGAGTCCAGTTGGTTTAAACCTCAGTCAGTTCTCCAGATGCCTCGCCCACCTACCCAATGGCATCACAGACACCACCCCAACCCTAGCACAAAATTGGAAGCTTTTATTCTGAAAAGAATTCTGGTCTTTGGCCCAGAGGACACTAGGTCTAATCGAAGATCAGAATCATCTGATGAAGGTGCCACCCAACTCACTGCCCCTACTTCCTTCTGCCAGCTGCGGGCAGGAGGCTGGGGTCATCGTAGTAGGGACTGACCCCAGCAGTTCCCCAACTGAGAGCTCAACAAGATCATACCACATGGACTAGAATTTCCATCAGCTTCAGTGTCTTTTCATAACTGGGCAGTTTTTGAGTTGAGGGAGTTAAGATGGCACAGTAGCAGGGGGACCCGATGCTTGCCTCATCCCTCAAACACAGCTAGATAAATATCATTCTGAACCTCCAAGCAATCGATCTGAGGACTGAGAGAGCAAACTGCGTAACTAGAGGGAGAAAAGAGGTCACATTGTGGAAGATAGGAGATGCAGAAACTCATGATCTGGGGAAGAAAAGGATCATGGGTGCTACAGAGAGGAGGGACCCCGATCATAGAGGGTGGGGGAGAGAGAGAGAGAGAATGAGAGAATGTGCACAGTGCACAGGGGACTGCACAAGAAAAATACTTCCCCCAAACTATTGAGTGGGAAAACAAGAGGGGCTGATTATCATGAGTTTTACAACCAGTGGAGCTCAAGAGACTGAAGTTTAAGATGTCCATGCGATGGCCAGTGTGGAGCCCAGCATGTGCAGTGGTGTTCCTGTGAAGAGGGACAGCAGAGGCCTGGGAGCAGAGAGCATGGTCTGTGGATCCCCTGAGTCACACTGGAAGAGATAGTGCATTTGGGATGTGCGGCACTGCCTGTCAAGGGACGAAAGAGCCAGTGAGTGTCATTGCATCCATTAGCACAGGGGCAGAGACACCTGTTGAGGGCAGCTAACCTGGATGCTTGCATTTTGCTGTGCTTTACTCTAAACTCCAACCTCTGTGTGTTGGTATGACTACCCTTCTGGGATAAACTGGCACCAGCCCAGCACAGTGAGAACCTCTCCCAGAGTATCACCATGGGTCCATGCTGCCCTGGGTCCCTAAAATTTGGAGTTTTGAAACTCAGCCTGTGTGCCTGCGATAAAATACAAGTGCACTGCACTGCCAGGCAGGCATATGGCCCAGTCAGAGAAAGGGTGAAGGCAGGGATCTGAGGGATGCCTGGGACACATGAGTGAAGACTGTTTGCTCTTCTGTGAGGGCTTCCTGTGCAGTGGAGGGTGCAAACACCACGTTCTGGGGACAAGACAGCTGGCTGGCACCATTTTTCTCCCCACCCAGCAGCACAGACTTCAGTGAGCAGTGCAGCACACACAGAGCCTCTTATACCAAGCCCTCCGCCCTTGAGCTCTGCAGGTGCTTCTGTACTAGGGCAAGTGTTCCTGAGAGCCAGAGCAGGAGTGGGCCTCCCAGCACAAACCCCCCAAAATACACCAAGTCTACTAGCCATAGGGGTGCCTAGGTGGCTCAGCTGATTAAGCATCTGACTCTTGATTTTAGCTCAGGACATGATCTTAGAGTAATGAGACCAAGCCCCACATCAGACTCCATGCTCAGCAGGGAGTCTGCTTGAGAATCTCTCTCTCTCTCTCCCTCTCCCTCTGCCCCTCCCCCTGGTCTCTCTCTCTCTAAAATAAACAAATAAATCTTTTTTAAAAAGTTTACTAACCGTAGAGTGCTGCAAAGCTTCAGCTCTAGTGGAAGCAGGACCTGGCCTCTTTTAACAAGCAGACCAAAGGATACCTAGTTACAACTTGCCACAGACTGGACTAGGTCCAAACACTCCCCACTGCAGGCAAGGAGAAGCTCTGCAGAGAACTGACTTGAGGGAAAGAGCAGCCAAAACACAGCAGCTGAGTGCACACAGCATACACCAGAAATACTTCCTGAAGTGCCAGGCCCTGGACAGTATATGACCTCTTCTTCTTCTTCTTTTAATTTAATTTAATTTAATTTAATTTAATTTATTTATTTGACAAGGAGAGAGACAGCCAGCGAGAGAGGGAACACAAGCCGGGGAAGTGGGAGAGAAAGAAGCAGGCTCCCAGCGGAGGAGCCTGATGCAGGGCTCGTCCCAGAATGCCAGGATCACGCCCTGAGCCAAAGGCAGACGCTTAACGACTGAGTCACCCAGGTGCTCCATGACCTCTTCTTAATATAGTTATTACTTTCAGGAGCAGGACACATAACAGGCTATCTTAACACAGAGACAACAGAAATGTAGACAAAATGCCAAGATGGAGGGATTCATCCCAAAAGAAAGAACAAGAGGTCACGGCCAGGGATCTAATCAAAACAGATATAAGTAATATGCCTGATCCAGAATTTAAAACAACAATCAGGCAAACAAGAGCTTTGAATGCCATACTCGACGAGTTGGACCTCATAGACATATATAGAACAATACACCCCAGAACCAAAGAATACTCATTCTATTCTAATGCCCATGGAACATTCTCAAGAATAGACCATGTTCTGGGTTAGAGTTAAGATGGCGGAGGAGTAGGGGACCCCTTTTTCAGCCGGTCCCCTGAGTCGAGCGGATAGGTACCAGACCAGCCTGAACATGCATGGAATCAGCCTGAGACGCAGGAAGATACATCTGGATCTCTATAAATGAACATCTCCAGTGCTGAGTATTCAGGTACGAAGCGGGGAACCGTGAAACCGAACACAGATATCGGAAGATAAATGGAAGGGGGAAGGAGCATCCGTGTTCGGGCGCCGGGAAGCAATAGCCACCTTCACCGGGGAGCAGGCAGACTCGCGGACCTGCACCTGCTAGACAGCAGACTGAGACCGTGAGCCAGGGAACGCGCGCCACCAGACTGAAATGGAACTCCGGAATCCCAGTGTGCTCACTGGATCCAGACTGAGACCGGGAGCTCTGGGAGTGCTCGGCGGCTGGTGGCTGGCGGCTGGCTGTATTAGAAACACAAAGGACAGAGACGCGCCAGCCCTGGAAGTGAGGGCTGGGATGCCAGGTGTGGGGCACACATCCCGGGACGCTGCAGGGTTGAGCAGCACCAAAATTAACAGAGTTGAAGTGGCCAGAACATCAGTGGAGAACGGTCCGCGATCCCTCTGTTCTGAGACAGAGGCCGAGATTCGGCCGCTGCTGCTCTATCAGAAGAGGCACAGCAAACCACCAGGGAAAGATGCCAGAGAACAAAAACCTGGAAATACCGGCTCACAGTGTGCCCATCCCCATCCCCCCTCGCAGGGGACATGGAGACTTTACCCAAACAGGGTTGCCTGAGTATCGGAGTGGAAGGCCCCTCCCCCAGAAGGCAGGCTAAAAAATCAAGAAGGCCACATCCCTAAGATCGCTTTAAAACAAGGGTGCAAGGCCTGGGTCCCGGTCAATAATTTGGGCTCTGTAAAACCCCGCAACCTCTCCTAATCTGAATGATGAGAAGGAGAAGATCCCTCCCAGCAAAGAAAAGACAATGAGTCTGTGGCCTCTGCCACAGAACTAATGGATATGGAAATAACCAAATTATCAGAAATGGAATTCAGAGTAACAATGGTCAAGATGATGTGCAGATTTGAAAAAAGTATTAAGGAAAATGTTAATGAGAATATAGAATCTCTAAGGGCAGAAATGAGAGCAAATTTGGCAGAAATTAAAAATTCTATGAGCCAAATCCAATCAAAACTAGAGGTTCTGATGGCCAGGGTGAATGAGGCAGAAGAATGAATCGGCGAATTGGAGGATGGGTTAGTAGAAAAAAAAGCTAAAATAGAATCTGGACTTAAAAAAATCCACGTGCAAGAATGTAGGTTACGGGAGATTACTGACTCAATGAAACGTTCCAATGTCAGAATCATCGGCATCCCCGAGGGGGTGGAGAAAAACAGAGGTCTAGAAGAGATATTTGAACAAATTGTAGCTGAAAACTTCCCTAATCTAGCAAGGGAAACAAACATTCGTGTCTAAGAGGAGGAGAGGACCCCTCCCAAGCTCAACCACGGCAAATCTACACCACGTCACGTCATAGTGCCATTCGCAAATATTAGATCCATGGATACAGTACTGAAAGCGGCCAGGGAAAGAAATTTCTCACGTACCAAGGCAAAGGATTCAGAATTATGTCAGACCTGTCTACACAGACCTGGAATGAAAGAAAGGGTTGGGGGGGGGCATTTTTAAAGCTCTTTCAGAGAAAAACATGCAGCCAAGGATCCTTTATCCAGCAAAGCTGTCATTCAGAATTGATGGAGAAATAAAGACGTTCCAAAATCACCAGTCATTGACCAACTTCATAACCACGAAACCAGCCCTACAGGAGATATTATAGGGGGTTCTATAAAAGTAAAAAGGCCCCAAGAATGATACAGAACAGAAAGTCACAATCTATAGAAACAAAGACTTTACTGGCTAAATGGCATCATTAAAATCATATCTCTCAATAATCAGTCTCAATGTAAATGTCCTAAATGCTCCCATAAAAATGCCACAGGGTTGCAGATTGGATAAAAAGACATGACCCATCCATTTGCTGTCTACAAGAGACTCATTTTGAATCTAAAGATACATTCAGACTGAAANGGAGTACCATCTTCCACGCAAATGGACCTCAAAAGAAAGCTGGAGTAGCAATTCTCATATCAGATAGACTGGATTTTAAACTAGAGGCCATAGTTAGAGACACAGAAGGGCACTCTACTATTCTTAAAGGATGTATCCAACAAGTGGACATGACAATTATAAATATATATGCCCCCAACAGGGGAGCAGCAAGATACACAAGCCAACTCTTAACCAAAATAAAGAGACATATAGATAAGAACACAGTAATAGTAGGGGACCTCAACACCCCACTATCAGAAATAGACAGAACACCCTGGCAAAAACTAAGCAAAGAATCAAAGGCTTTGAATGCCATACTCGACGAGTTGGACCTCATAGATATATATAGAACACTACACCCCAGAACCAAAGAATACTCATTCTATTCAAATGCCCATGGAACATTCTCAAGAATAGATCATGCTCTGGGACACAAAACAGGTCTCAGCCCATACCAAAAGACTGAAATTATCCCCTGTATATTCTCAGACCACAACGCTTTGAAATTGGAACTCAACCACAAGGAAAAATTTGGAAGAAATTCAAACACTTGTAGACTAGGAACCATCCTGCTTGGGAATGATTCGATAAACCAGGGAAACAAAAATCAATTTAAACAATTTATAGAGACCAACGAGAATGAAAACACAATGGCCCAAAATCTATGTGATACTGCAAAGGCAGTCTTAAGGAGGACTAGCCATCCAAGCCTCACTCAAAAGAATAGAAAAATCTAAAATACAGTTTTATACTCTCACCTCAAGAAGGTGGAACAGCAACAGAGGGACAGGCCTAATCCACGCACGAGGAAGCAATTGACCAAGATTAGAGCAGAAATCAATGAATTAGAAACCAGGAGTACAGTAGAGCATATCAACAGAACTAGAAGCTGGTTCTTTGAGAGAATCAATAAAATTGACAGGCCACTGGCCAGACTTATCCAAAAGAATTGAGAAAGGACCCAAATTAATAAAATTATGAATGAAAAGGGAGAGGTCACGACCAACACCAATGAAATTGGAAGTATTATTAGAAACTTTTATCAACAGCTATATGCCAATAAATTAAGAAATCTGGAAGATATGGAGGCCTTCCTGGAAACCTATAAACTACCAAGACTGAAACAGGAAGAAATTGATCTTTTAAACAGGCCAATTAATTATGAAGAGATTGAGTCGGTGATAAACAACCCTCCAAATAACAAAACTCAAGGCCTGGACGGTTTTCCTGGGGAATTCTACCAAACATTCAAAGAAGAAATAATACCTATTCTCCTAAAGCTATTTCAAAAAATAGAAACAGAAGGAAAGCTACCAAACTCATTCTATGAGGCTAATATTACCTTGATCCCCAAACCAGGCAAAGACCCCCTCAAAAAGGAGAATTACAGACCGATTTCTCTAATGAATATGGATGCCAAAATCCTNGAGAATTACAGACCGATTTCCCTAATGAATATGGAAGCCAAAATCCTCACCAAGATCCTGGCTAATAGAATCCAACAGTACATTAAAAGGATTTTCCATCATGAACAAGTGGGATTCATACCTTGGATGCAAGTGTGGTTCAAAATTCACAAATCATCAGCGTGATACATGATATCAACAAGAAAAGACTCAGGAACCATATGATCCTCTCAGTTGATGCAGAAAAAGCATTTGACAAAATACAGCATCCTTTCCTGATTAAAACCCTTCAGAGTGTAGGAATAGAGGGTACATTTCTCAATCTCATAAAAGCCATCTATGAAAAGCCTACTGCAAGCATTATTCTCAATGGGGAAAAGCTGGAAGCCTTTCCCTTAAGATCAGGAAGACGACAAGGATGTCCACTCTCGCCACTATTATTCAACATAGTACTAGAATTCCTTGCAACAGCAATGAGACAACAAAAAGGGATCAAAGGTATCGAAATCGGCAAAGAAGAAGTCAAAATGTCTCTCTACGCAGATGACATGATACTCTATATGGGAAACCCAAAAGAATCCACTCCCAAACTATTAGAAGTTATAGAGCAATTCAGTAAGGTGGCAGGATACAAAATCAATGCCCAGAAATCAGTTGCATTTCTATACACGAATAACGAGACTGAAGAAAGAGAAATTAGGGAATCCATCCCATTTACAATAACACCAAAAACCATGCGTTACCTTGGAATTAACTTAACCAGAGACGTAAAGGACCTATATCCTAGAAACTATAGATCACTTTTGAAAGATATTGAGGAAGACATAAAAAGATGGAAAAATATTCCATGCTCATGGATTGGAAGAATTAACATAGTTAAAATGTCCATACTACCCAGAGCAATCTACACTTTCAATGCTATCCCGATCAAAATACCNAATCTAAATACCAATGACATTTTTAAAAGAACTGGAACAAATAATCCTTAAATTTGTATGGAACCAGAAAAGGCCCCGAATCACCAAGGAATTGTTGAAAAGGAAAAACAAAGCT